>NW_008358621.1:375523-382038 GCF_000622305.1 Nannospalax galili | reverse complement strand
GGTTCCTGCCCTGAGTTCCTACCTTGGGCTCCCAGATGAACTGTGGCCTGGGATATGTAAGCTAAATAAACCCTTTCCTCCCCAAGTTGGTATTGGTCAGAGTGTTTTGTCACAGCAATGGAGAAACAAACTAAGATACCCACTGAGCCATCTTACTGGCCCAATAGATCCCAATCATTTCTGATAAATCCTGGAAAGGTAATCCCAGCATGGCAGGGGAGCCCAGAGGAGGGGCAGCCTACCTCCTGAGGGTGGGGAACTCTGGAGGGCATCTGGTCTAACTTGCCTGTGCAGGAAGGAGCAGGAATAGCCTAGCAGAGAACTGCTTTCCAGGCAGAGAGGGAGGGGGAGCCAAGGCCCGAGGCAGGAGTGGTGGTGGGGGAATGCTCCACAGAAGCGGCTGTGTTCAGAGGACCTGGAGCAGAGGGAAGGAACTGAGGATTCTGGGAAGCAGAATGTGATCGTGGAGGGCACCTAAACAAAGCAGCCCCCTTCCTCTGCAGGTGCCATGGTCGTTAACAAGCTCCCCTGGCCTTCACATGTGGCAAGTCCAACAAAGAGACAAGACCAGTGGCAACAACCCACAACCCCGGGACGGACAAGAGGGGATTGGTCAGCATGGCGCACTGGCCCTTGGGACAAGCTGGGAGGGAGGCCACCAGGTCCCCATTCCACCTGAGTTCCCACAAGCTGGGGAGGTGGGGGATCTCAGGAGGTGGTAATAAAGTCAGTACTGGAGACACAGGCTGCCCTGGGGCTTCCATTGTAGCTGATGAAGAACCAGACCCAAGTGTCCGGGATTCCCCAGTGGCTGCCACCTGCAGAGCTCCGCCAGGTCTCCACTGCCTCCTGCTAATGAAAGTGTTACTTCACAAAGCAGCAAGGTATGTGTTGCCACTGTTTCAATTATTTATCTGTTTACTTGACTGCAGTTTTCGCTTGTCTCAGCAACTCTATTATAGACGGAGAGCTAGCAGCCTCTCACAGCTCAGCTGGGCTCCAGGCTAACAGCCTGCGACGGGCAGCCTCACGCTTGGGCCTGGAGAAGTGGAATTAACTCCCTGTGGCTCTGAAGGTGGAGGTAGGGGAGGGGGCTGCCAGGGCTGTGGTCAAGGCTGGAGGATGCCGAGAGTGGCTTCCCCAGGCATCTGCCCCTCCCCCTAGCTGGGAGAACGGGACTATTTGAGCTCTTCTGTATCCAGGCAGACTTAGACTTCATCTGTATGGCCTGGGTAGTTTAGAAAACACACATTCGGTGCAACCCAGTCAGCATTCATGGAGCGCCAGCTGTGTGTCACACACAGGCTTTAGAGTGGGAGCTCCTAACGGTAAAGAGGCCTCCATGAGTACCAGGGATGGGTAGAAGGGTGCTAAACATCCATACACTCAGGACTCTAAGGGGATCAGCGGTACTTCCCCAGACTGGTTTCTTCTCACCCCCAGCCAGGCCTATCTGTCTCTCCTCCCCTGTAGAGTTGTCAGACTCAATGCTCTGTCCACTGCCCTCTGATGCTGGTGCCTCCCTGAGTACCTGTGTGGCCTAAAAGCAGGGAGGTCTGGCTTCTTTGCTCATTCTGTAGCAGGGCCCAGCTTCCTGAGCAGAGGATGCGGGAGAGGAGCCAACACCTGGCTCACACAGGACTTCACACTGGAGCTCGCTGAGGAAGTCCACCCACAGCCTGGTTCCAAACCTGATGTCCTAACCCAGTGCATGCTCTGTGAACCCGGGCAGGACTGGCACAGGGCCTTGGGGTGGGAGAGCCTAAGTGGCTTAACTGCTTTTAGGATCAGGACTTACCCCCACTCCTTAGTCTGGCCAGTGGTGGGGCCTTCCCATCCTTTCAGTATTCATTTGTCTCCATAGCCTTCAACTGGGGGACAGTGTGGACATCTGGTATATTCTGGAGACAGCTTTGGTTGTCTCCTGGTAGGGAGTGGGGGTCCTGGCATGTAGCTGACAGAGGCCAGGGAGGCTGACAACCCTTTTAACCCAGAGGACCAAACTTGAAGAACTCCTGGTCAAACTGCTAACTCACTGAGATTGGGCTGGGGAGACAGTTCAGTCCCAGAGCCTATGGAAAAAAATGGGGCATGGCAGCATATGTTTAGAATCCCAGCACTAGAGAGGCAGCACCTGGAGGATCCCTGGGGCTCGATGCCAGTCAGCCTAATGAGTGAGTGCCAGGTACAGTGAAGACCCTGCCTCAAAAAATAAGGCAGACAACACTTGAGGAATGATAGTCAAGGTTGGCCTCTCACCTCCTCATGTACACATACACATACCTGTACATACTTGAACATGTACACACCACATACATATGTGTACCTGTACATACACACCACATACTGAGGTTGACCTTTGGTCTCCACATGTGCACATACGCTTCTGTATACATTTAAATATGTACATACCATGCACACATGTGTACCTGTATACACCTGTATGCCTGCACATACAGGTACATCACATACTAAGGTCAACCTTTGGTCTCTATATGCACACACATACACATGTGTACCTGTACATACACTCCACATGTTAAGGTTCCGCTGGCCTCCACATGCATATATGTACACATGTACCATACATACACAGACATGCTAAGGTTGGTCTCTAGCCTCCACATGCACACACACATCACTCACACATGAGCATGTACATAGACCACGCGTACCTGTACATATATACTAAGTGCTGAGGTTGGCCTCTGGCCGCCACACACACACACACACACACACACACACACATTTGTATACACACAAACATGTACACACACACTTGTACTCTAGTTGCACACACAAGTGCAACTCTAGCTCCTCCTACCTGTGTGACCCCACCGTATCCTGGGAAGAGGGAAGAGTGGGTGATAATGTCAACTTGCAGATGAATCCTTGACTGAGGCCCACCTAGGGCCTGGCATTCCCCAATCACCCTGCCAGCCATCCAAGGTCACCTAGATGCCCTGGGCCTCAGTCCACTCCCAGCTGCAGCATGAGGCAGGGAAGGCATTGGGTTCGAGCACTGGGCTTCCCCGGGTAGAGGCCGTGTGCTCCCTGGCTGCCCTCTGGCTCAGGCCTTGTCTGTCTGCCTTTATCTCCTAAAACTCGCAGTTCTCATAGCCCCAATCTCAAATTTCACTCCATTTTTTTTATTACACAAAAGAGAAAAAAAAATCTGTCAGTAAAACTGTCCCCTCAAATTTATTCACCAGGACTGAAGGTTTTATGACTAGGAAAATACACTCACCCACACGTCCACACCCCCCCACACCCAGATAAAGCCAGGGAGTATTACCCAAGCCGTAAATCCCTGCTGCAGGTGGAGGCACAGGAGAGTCTCAAGGACGAGTCTGCTTTTCTTTGGTTCTATTTACATTTTTAAATTTTTCTTTTCCCCTCTCTTTAGACAATGTCTGGCTACATAGCTCTGGCTGGCCTGGAACTTACTACAGAGCCTAGTCCCGCCTTGAACTGAGTGGTCCTTTTGCCTCCCAAGTGCTGGGATTTGGGAGTGCACGCCAACCCAGCTCTTAGTCACGTCTTCTTCACTGGGAAGGGTGATCGATGTTTGGCCACTGCCCACTGGAGGCTGTGCTGTGGCCTCTGCTGCTCAGAGCTCCTGAGCTGAGGTTGGACAGGCCACAGGCAGAGATGCCAGGGTATGCTAGATGACAGTCACTCTAATTCTGGAAACCTCTCCCCAGGTCTGAGATATGCAGGCACGTTTCAGTCCTCAAGGAAGAGGACAGAATTGTGGCACAGCCACAGCCCATCATGACCCATTCAGGATCTGGTAGGGGCAGAACATGGCCCACAATCACCCGGGAGACCTGCATGGAGAGGGCGTGGCCACAGTGACAGGCGAAGAGAGTTACCCAGTGATGCTCTTGAAGCATCTCTCTGTCTCACTATCTCTCCCTGTCTCTCTGTTTCTCTCTCCCTCCCTCCCCCACTCTTGGTTGCCATGAGGGACTCTGCTCTGCCACCATGCCCTCTCCACCATGACTCACCCAAAGCTCTGAAACCAGGAGTCAGGTAAACCTTTCCTTCCCCGAACTTGTTTCTTCAGGTGATTTGTCACAGTGACAGACTGAGTGACAGGCTCACCTGTGGGGAGAGCTTAACTTGAAGCTGCTTCTTCCTGTCTGGGGGTTTCTTGGTTGCCATGAGGGACTCTGCTCTGCCACCATGCCCTCTCCACCATGACTCACCCAAAGCTCTGAAACCAGGAGTCAGGTAAACCTTTCCTTCCCCGAACTTGTTTCTTCAGGTGATTTGTCACAGTGACAGACTGAGTACAACACAGGTGAGCCTGTGGGGAGAGCTTATCTTGAAGCTGCTTCTTCCTGCCTGGGGGCTGGGGGGCGGGCTTTTGGCTGTGAAGCCAGGCTGAACCTCTCTCCAACCCTGTCACACTTGTGTCTTCCACCAGCCACTAGCTTTGTGCTCTTGAACAGCAGGTTCACCTCCCCAGGTCTTCCTCATTCATAACCTGGGATGAGACCACTGTGATGTATACGTCGTCCTTGTGAGGACTGAGGGAGAGGCAGGCAGGGTGCCACGGCCCTCCATACCCTTCTAGCTGGCACTAGAGAGTACATTGGCTCTTGTGAAAAGCCTGGAGTCTGGGAAGGTCAGGAAATGAGTGGAATCCAGCCAGGAGAGGCTGGCGGCAGGACACCTGAGTCTGGTGGCACTGGTAGGGACTCAGAGAAGAATTCAGGGGCACAGAGTCTCTCCATCATCAGAACAGCCCAGGCAGCCCAGGACACTCTGAGCTGAGACCTGGAGGTAGGCTGGGGATGTGAGACACTCTTGTGGTGACAGAGTGTGGAAGGGCTGTAGCTAGCCAGTCAGACAACCGTGGGACTGGTGCACCACAGGATGAACAGAGGTCTACCGCTGAGCCCTGCTGCTGAGCCCGACCTGAGAACCAGGGTGTGTGGCTTTACCCTTTCCAGAGGAGAGCTTCAGAAATAAATGATTTCTTTCACTGGATCAACAGAATTTTTTGAATGAGTAAACAGGCACTTGACCACAGACATGTCCCTGACATGGCTTGTGCTAGGGCAGGAACTTTACCCATCTTCACTACTGTCCTCAGAGTTCAGCACATAGAACTGGCCCCAGGACCATCTGCTGCGCCATGGGTGAAGAGGCTGATGCCTCATCTCTCCAGGCTCTAGTAGTACCAGGAACAATAGGAAGTGCTCTTGTTACTTGGCAACACAGCCTGATCCAAAGTCTGCTGGGCCCCAGCCTGTGCAGGGCTCTCCGGGCTCAGATGGACCCTGAGGTGAGGCATCAATGGAGCCTGTAGAGCGACTCCCAGCATGAACACTGCTCTACCCAGGAACCCATCCTAGCCGCTCAGAGCCACAGTGGGCCAGATAAACAACACAGGGCTTGTGGTTATACAAAAGAACTGGGCCGGGCCCACCTCCACTATATCACTGGATCTCCAGACCATGAGCACCAGAACAGCATTCTAAGCACCCAGCATGGTGCCCAGCATACAAAGGGCTGTTGATAAATGAACCTTCCCAGAAGATGTGTGTCATAATGTCCATTTTGCAGATAAAGAAACTGAGGCTCAGAGAAACAAGGAAAATGTGAAAATGCCTGAGGCTATGCAACAGAGGAGTCGACTCCTTCAGAGGGATTAGTGGAGAGAGAGGGGTTTGGGGGCTGGCTGGGCAGACTGCAGAGGCTTGACACAGGAGAACATCACACAGCCCTAGATTCAGATCTCAGCTCTGTTACTCATAATTACTGTTGTGTGACCTTCAAGAGGTCTCTGTGCCTCAATTTCTTCATCTGCAAAATGGATGTCATTAGACTTACTGGCAAGATGCTTGTGTGAAAGCTTAGTGCACTAGAACACACCCACAGGACTGGCTAGATGGCTCAGTGGGTAAAGGCTCTTGTTGCTAAGCCTAACGACCTGAGTGGAAGGAGTGAACCAGTTCTCACAAACTGTCCTCTGAGCTCCACACTGTGGCATGCACACACGATAAATAAAAATTTTAAAAAAGAATGCAGACACAGAGTCCAGAGGGTTGTTTGGCCTGTAGTAGGCACGTCGGAACTGGGATCAATAGTGTCACCACCCCAAGCCATGGGGGATAAGTCCTGAGACCCTTAGAGAGTACTGACCCTGTAGGACTAGGTTTCTCCTGTATACACATGTTCTTGATAAAGCTGAATTTATCAAAGTAGTAAGAGATTAACAATGACTAAAAAGGAGGGCTGGGGAGATGGTTTGGTCGGTAAAGCACTTGTGTGAGCTCAAGGACCAGAGTTCAGACCTCCATCACCCATGTAATGCTGGGTGGGTATGGCAGGCTGCCTGTTACCCCAAAACTTGACAGGCAGAGACAGGGGATCCCAGAGCAAGCTGATGCTGGCTAGTTAGAATAGCCGAATCAGTGAGCTCTGGATTCAAGTGGGAGACCTTGCCTCTGTGAATAAGATGAAGAGTGACTGAGGAGCCGCTGGTCTCGGCATGCATGTGT
>NW_008358621.1:368763-371678 GCF_000622305.1 Nannospalax galili | reverse complement strand
CCTCCCAAGTGCTGGGATTTGGGAGTGCACGCCAACCCAGCTCTTAGTCACGTCTTCTTCACTGGGAAGGGTGATCGATGTTTGGCCACTGCCCACTGGAGGCTGTGCTGTGGCCTCTGCTGCTCAGAGCTCCTGAGCTGAGGTTGGACAGGCCACAGGCAGAGATGCCAGGGTATGCTAGATGACAGTCACTCTAATTCTGGAAACCTCTCCCCAGGTCTGAGATATGCAGGCACGTTTCAGTCCTCAAGGAAGAGGACAGAATTGTGGCACAGCCACAGCCCATCATGACCCATTCAGGATCTGGTAGGGGCAGAACATGGCCCACAATCACCCGGGAGACCTGCATGGAGAGGGCGTGGCCACAGTGACAGGCGAAGAGAGTTACCCAGTGATGCTCTTGAAGCATCTCTCTGTCTCACTATCTCTCCCTGTCTCTCTGTTTCTCTCTCCCTCCCTCCCCCACTCTTGGTTGCCATGAGGGACTCTGCTCTGCCACCATGCCCTCTCCACCATGACTCACCCAAAGCTCTGAAACCAGGAGTCAGGTAAACCTTTCCTTCCCCGAACTTGTTTCTTCAGGTGATTTGTCACAGTGACAGACTGAGTACAACACAGGTGAGCCTGTGGGGAGAGCTTATCTTGAAGCTGCTTCTTCCTGCCTGGGGGCTGGGGGGCGGGCTTTTGGCTGTGAAGCCAGGCTGAACCTCTCTCCAACCCTGTCACACTTGTGTCTTCCACCAGCCACTAGCTTTGTGCTCTTGAACAGCAGGTTCACCTCCCCAGGTCTTCCTCATTCATAACCTGGGATGAGACCACTGTGATGTATACGTCGTCCTTGTGAGGACTGAGGGAGAGGCAGGCAGGGTGCCACGGCCCTCCATACCCTTCTAGCTGGCACTAGAGAGTACATTGGCTCTTGTGAAAAGCCTGGAGTCTGGGAAGGTCAGGAAATGAGTGGAATCCAGCCAGGAGAGGCTGGCGGCAGGACACCTGAGTCTGGTGGCACTGGTAGGGACTCAGAGAAGAATTCAGGGGCACAGAGTCTCTCCATCATCAGAACAGCCCAGGCAGCCCAGGACACTCTGAGCTGAGACCTGGAGGTAGGCTGGGGATGTGAGACACTCTTGTGGTGACAGAGTGTGGAAGGGCTGTAGCTAGCCAGTCAGACAACCGTGGGACTGGTGCACCACAGGATGAACAGAGGTCTACCGCTGAGCCCTGCTGCTGAGCCCGACCTGAGAACCAGGGTGTGTGGCTTTACCCTTTCCAGAGGAGAGCTTCAGAAATAAATGATTTCTTTCACTGGATCAACAGAATTTTTTGAATGAGTAAACAGGCACTTGACCACAGACGTGTCCCTGACATGGCTTGTGCTAGGGCAGGAACTTTACCCATCTTCACTACTGTCCTCAGAGTTCAGCACATAGAACTGGCCCCAGGACCATCTGCTGCGCCATGGGTGAAGAGGCTGATGCCTCATCTCTCCAGGCTCTAGTAGTACCAGGAACAATAGGAAGTGCTCTTGTTACTTGGCAACACAGCCTGATCCAAAGTCTGCTGGGCCCCAGCCTGTGCAGGGCTCTCCGGGCTCAGATGGACCCTGAGGTGAGGCATCAATGGAGCCTGTAGAGCGACTCCCAGCATGAACACTGCTCTACCCAGGAACCCATCCTAGCCGCTCAGAGCCACAGTGGGCCAGATAAACAACACAGGGCTTGTGGTTATACAAAAGAACTGGGCCGGGCCCACCTCCACTATATCACTGGATCTCCAGACCATGAGCACCAGAACAGCATTCTAAGCACCCAGCATGGTGCCCAGCATACAAAGGGCTGTTGATAAATGAACCTTCCCAGAAGATGTGTGTCATAATGTCCATTTTGCAGATAAAGAAACTGAGGCTCAGAGAAACAAGGAAAATGTGAAAATGCCTGAGGCTATGCAACAGAGGAGTCGACTCCTTCAGAGGGATTAGTGGAGAGAGAGGGGTTTGGGGGCTGGCTGGGCAGACTGCAGAGGCTTGACACAGGAGAACATCACACAGCCCTAGATTCAGATCTCAGCTCTGTTACTCATAATTACTGTTGTGTGACCTTCAAGAGGTCTCTGTGCCTCAATTTCTTCATCTGCAAAATGGATGTCATTAGACTTACTGGCAAGATGCTTGTGTGAAAGCTTAGTGCACTAGAACACACCCACAGGACTGGCTAGATGGCTCAGTGGGTAAAGGCTCTTGTTGCTAAGCCTAACGACCTGAGTGGAAGGAGTGAACCAGTTCTCACAAACTGTCCTCTGAGCTCCACACTGTGGCATGCACACACGATAAATAAAAATTTTAAAAAAGAATGCAGACACAGAGTCCAGAGGGTTGTTTGGCCTGTAGTAGGCACGTCGGAACTGGGATCAATAGTGTCACCACCCCAAGCCATGGGGGATAAGTCCTGAGACCCTTAGAGAGTACTGACCCTGTAGGACTAGGTTTCTCCTGTATACACATGTTCTTGATAAAGCTGAATTTATCAAAGTAGTAAGAGATTAACAATGACTAAAAAGGAGGGCTGGGGAGATGGTTTGGTCGGTAAAGCACTTGTGTGAGCTCAAGGACCAGAGTTCAGACCTCCATCACCCATGTAATGCTGGGTGGGTATGGCAGGCTGCCTGTTACCCCAAAACTTGACAGGCAGAGACAGGGGATCCCAGAGCAAGCTGATGCTGGCTAGTTAGAATAGCCGAATCAGTGAGCTCTGGATTCAAGTGGGAGACCTTGCCTCTGTGAATAAGATGAAGAGTGACTGAGGAGCCGCTGGTCTCGGCATGCATGTGTACACACAAAGCAATAACTAGTAGGAAATAGAGCATTTATAGCAATATATGAGGTCATGTGAATCCTCTCTCCCCTCCCTCCCTCCCTC
>NW_008358621.1:359823-368751 GCF_000622305.1 Nannospalax galili | reverse complement strand
TCTCTCTCTCTCTCTCTCTCTCTCTCTCTCTCTCTCTCTTTCTCTCTCTCTGCAAGCACATGCAAGACCAGAGCAGCCTATCTGAGAAGCAAGTCTGCTTGTTGGAAATGAAGGGGAGGGAGATCACATAGTGCGGACACTGCACAATGGCTGGACTCCGGTCTCTGTACCAGGGGATGCTGTAGGATTTATCACACTACGCAGAACAGCATGGGATTTCCAACATGAGTTGTTTACTTCTAGATTCTTACATTGAACATTTTCAGACTATGTTTTTTGTTTGCTTTCTTGAGACAGAGTACCCTTGTAACCCCAAATGGCCTGGAACTTGCTATGTAGACCAGGCTGACCTTGCTCTCACAGACATCTGCCTGCCTCCGCCTCCCAAGTGCTGGGATTAAGGGCATGCGCCACACCGCCTGGCTTCAGACTTTGGTTGACCATGGTATATCCATTGTTTTTCTCATTTTGGTAACCAAACACTTAACAAGAAACAGCTTAAGGGAGGAAGAGTTTATTTTGGCTCACAGTTCAAGGGTACAGCTCATCATTGTGGGGAAGTCATGGTGGTAGGAGCGTGAGGCAGCTGGTCATGCTGCATTCACAGTCAGGAAGCAGAGACACATGCTGCTGCTCAGCTTGTTTTCTCCTTTCTATTCAGTCCAGGACCCCAGGCCCTGGGATGGTGCCGTCCACACTTTGGGTGGGTCGTCCCACCTCAATTAACCTAATTTAGAAAACCCCTCACAGACACCGCTAGGGCTGTATTTCCATGGTGATTCTAAATCCAGTTAACAGCAAAGATGAACCATCACACATGGGTAAGGGAAACTGCAGAGGACTATGCCCCAGATAGTAGGACCTACTGTGGCCAGCACTCATTAAGTGCCTATTGCATACTCACCATTACTTGCAAACAAGGTCTCCCACAGCTGTGTGAGAGTGTTCAATGAGTGTTAGCAATGATCACTTTCCACTGGAGTCCCAAGTTAGAATGTGGCCGGGGTGAACAGCCAGCACACTAAAGTAGGTCATACCACCCTCTCTGCTATGAGTTCCCCAAGTGACCAGCTACATGTCTTCTCAGTACTGTTCTAGGCCTCAGTTTCCCTAAATGTTCCACAAGGAAATCAGGCCTTGTGACCTCTGAGAACTCTGTCTACCTGCTTGCCTCCAGCAAGCAGTGGCTGTAGAGAGCCAGCCCTAGCTGTCCACAGCGTGTCATGACCCTCCCTCTCCCAGGGCCCAGATGCTTCCCCCCCTCCCCGCAACTCCCCACCAGCAATCCTTGCTTGGGCCAGGCCTGGTGGATTCTTGAATGAACCCGTGGAAACATGACCAACAGACACAGTCCAGGAAACAGCAGGAGGACCTGCTGGTCAGCCAGCCTTGCCTTTTAATTTGAAAAACAAATAAGCCTTCAACCTCGGCTTCCTCAGCCATGTCCCTAGATGCCACCATCTGTAAAAGAGGGGTAGGGGAGAAAGAAAAAGGGAGGAGAATCACCTCCTTCCCCCCCAGCCTCTTTCTCTTTGTGTTCCACAAAACCAATTACAGGTTGGAAATAGCTGTAATAAACTTGATATCCCACTTACTGGCCAATCCCGCTGCGGCTGGGAAGTGTAATAGTGGCCGAGTGGAAACTGCAGGTTTGCAGGAGCTGTTTAAATTGCCTGCCTACATTACATCGCTCCTCTCCAGCAGGGAAGGAATTCACTCTCCTGGAAATGGAGCAGCTGAGGTCTCTGTGTCCTGGGCGGCGCAAGGGAGTGTTTGCAAGGCAGCTTTAATGAACTGATTAGATACGGAGGAGTGAGTGGCCCCTGGGAGCTTGTGTCAGTCCAGCACAAGTTCAAGCCCCCCCGCAAGGCTACTCAAGCTCCCTGACTGAACAAGAAAAGCTGGGGAAAAGGGCATCCGATGTCAGCTAGAACACAGAACCAGGCTACATCATCGATAGTCTCCAAGTCTCAGTGAGTAGAGTGTTTGCCTAGCATGCATGAAGCCCTGGGTTTGCTTCCCAGCAACGCGTCAACTGGCATAGTGGTGCACACCTATAATCCCAGCACTTGGGAGGTGGAGGATCAGAAGTTTAGGGTCACCCTCAGCATAGTGAGTTCAAGGTCAGCCTGGGCTACATGAAACCTTGTCTTAAAAACAAACAAACAAACAACAAACAAACAAACAAACAAACAAACAAACAAGAAAACCTACTGCAGGTTGAGTGCGATAGCACACACCTTTAGTCCCAGAACTCAGGGAACAGAGGCAGGAGGAGCTCTGTGAATAGATGGCCAACCTGGTCTATGTAGTGAGTTCTAGACAGTAAGACTCTATCTGTCTTAAAACAAAACAAAACAAAACAAAATAAAAACAGTAGTTGTGTGTGGTGGCTCATGCCCTTAATCCCAGCACTTGGGAGGCAGAGGCAGGCAGATTTCTGTAAGACTGAGGCCAGCTTCATCTATATAGTGAGTTCCAGGCCAGCTGTGACTACAGGGAGATCCTGTCTCAAAAACAAGCAAGCAAACAAACAAAACCCCCAAACCAACCCTTCAGAAAATAGACGAAATATCTTGTAAAACAGGAAAGGCGGTGGACACTGCTATTGATCTGAATTTAGAGTTCTGATCTAGATGACTCTGTGAAGGATGATAAAAAGCACTTCTAGAAAATTCCATCATACAAAGGACCCTTCCTCATGCCACTCAACCCCTCAAGCCGGGTATGGAGATGGACACAGAGTATGTCCTCAGTGTATGTTTGAGAAATGAATGCACAGCTCAACACAGCAAGGTGTGCGCTCCCGGCCTGCACCCTTGGCTTACCCTCACTGGTTTTGCTGAGGAAACTGAGCATGGGCCACAGACGGTCCCCGGTCCCCCAGGATTCATCAAGGGAGTGCCTTGTGTGCCTGTGAATTTACTGACTGAGCATTCTTCCTGCAGCTGAGCAGATGTGGATGCTCTCCACTCTGGCTTTGGTTCATGTGCTTGCCGATCCCTCCAGCAGGGCGGCGATATGGAGCTGGGACCGCCCTGGACTTTGTGCTGTGTTCCCCACTTTTACAATGGAGTCTGGCATGTGGCAAATAGTCATGACTTGGTATTCTTCAGAGATAGGAAACGTAGCCAGAGAACAGATGCCACCTGCCCAGACTGCCCAGCTGGCATTAGGTGAAGTGGGTCTGACTCTGAAGTTCCTGCAGGAGAGCCTCTGGTGGGAAGTTGGGTCAGGGGCAAGGAAAGAGAACATGGGGAGGGATGCTCCAGAAGGCAGTGTGTCCTAATTTACCTTTCTATTGTTATGGTAAAACACTCTGACTTGGGGAGGAATGGTTTCTTTTTTTTTTTTTTTTTTTTTTTTTGGCTTGTAAACCCAATCCCAAGCAGGAACTCAGGGCAGAAACCTGGAGGCAGGAACAGAAGCACAGACCACAGACCACAGAGGAACGCTGCTTACTGGCTTGCTCCCCTGGCCTGTGCTCAGCCTGTTTTCTTATACAACCCAGGACCACCTGCCAGGGGTGGCGCTGCCCGCAGTGAGCTGGGCCCTCCCACAGCATTCGACAATCAAGAAAATGCTTCATGGACTTACACACATGCCAATATGATAGAGGAAATTTCCCAACTGAGGTTCCCTTTTCCCAGTGTGTTAAGTTGATACCCAGAAACATTCAGCACAAAGATGCCCAAAGGTGGCAAAGGTGGAGAGGAGCCAGGGGACACTGATGGAGCCACTTGATAGTCCTCTGGATGGGGAAAGGCATAGGGCTCCTGGTGATCTTGTTTCCATGGTGACCCCGGACCACTGTTCCCCTAAGCCTCCTGCCTTCCTGTTCTCCACCCTGGTGCCAAGCTGTAGCCACAGAAGCAGGGGTGGGGGAGGATGCATGATGGCCAAGGAAGAAACAAAAGGGCCATCCGCCTCCCTGGGTACCAACTCCACCCTGCTATGCTGCCTCCATAAGCTCCTGTACCTGCCAAGGCTGAGCTGGGGTGATTGGCTTCCCCAGCGTGTGTGTGGGAGATCCGGTGTTGACAGAGACAGCTGGTGTCATAAATTGCCTTGTCTCATCTGGTTACCATGTGATGGCAGACAGCCGCTCAGGGATAGGGCTGGGAGGTGGTGGTGGTGGGGAGAATGGCAGAGGAGAGCAGAGAGAGGATGCCAGCTTCCTGTGGGCCCTGAGTTTGCCACTTGAGCAGGTGAGTGGCAGGTGTGAGGGCTGTGCCAGTGGTGGAGAGAGAAAGCTCCTGTAGGTGGGTACATTGTGAACTAGAGAGTCCATTCTGGGGTGGGGTGGGGTGTGTCTTAAGGCATGCATGTGCTCCTGGGCAAGGTGGGGGGGTCTGTGAATGCTTGTGTACTTTGGGTGTTTATGGGAAGCTGGATATGTACATGTGTGTTTGGGACATCTGTGGCACACAGTGAATGCATACTCTTGATTCCCTTCTCCCCCCGACCACAGCACAAAGTCCATCAGACTGGCCTGGCCCTGTATTGCCCATGCCCAGGCAGACTCCTAACACCAAGGTCACCAAGGTTTTAATAACACCACTGAGCCCTCAAACTTCAGCAGACACATGGGGTGGGGTGCTCTGAATCCTCCCTCACCAATTCCTGGACACCCCTTCTCCACTGCAGCACCAGCAAGAGACAGGAAGGAAGAGACAGGAAGCAAGAGACAGGAAGAACACTGGAAGATTGAGGCCGGGCACTTGAACTTCAGAGCACAACATGCTTAGCAGGCCCACACAGGAATGGAGTACAACAGTGTGGATTTCCCTGTGAGCCACTCAGAGTTCAAGTTCAGCAAGTCTTGGGTCTTGGGTGAATCTGCATTTTTACCAGTTGGAAGTAGGACTGACCCCAGGAATGTGGTGCAAGGACCAGCATTGCTACAGTCACAGGGAAGCCCGGCTTCCCCCATGCAGAGCTGGGTGTGGTGGTGGTTGCTCTCTGAGGTGCAATAGCACTTCTAGATCTCGCATCTCCCTGCCTCAGTTTCCTTATCTGTAAGTCAGGGCTAGGAAGAGCATCCTGAGAGTGTTGGAGGGTGCTCTGGGTTCTATGTGCTGAAGGAGGGGGTCAGGCATCACGTGAACGCCCTACAATGGGAGTCCCACTATCAACTGTGGAGTATTGGGCACGGCAGATGTTAGTGCTGTTCTTACCTCATTATGGGGAGACGAGGAGCATACAAAAGCTTTAAGTAGGGCAGTGACAGGGTCTGGAGGTATATCAGTCCCCTAACTGCCATATGTACCATGAATCTCAGAGAAACTAGCACTCCGGAGTCACTGGGAAGATGCTGGGCACAGGGGCCTGGCCAGTCTACCTAACCCTAGACTCTGTATCTGTGTGCAGGGCTCTGGCTCAGATCCCTGCCTGTGTCTCAGCCCCCACCCCCCGCAGGAAGTCCCAGCACTCAGTAAATAGGCCCTGTGCCACCCTGTATGAAAGCACGCCAATGCAGATAGAGCATGTCTTTGTATGGTCAGCTGCCTGTCTTGGGCCAGTCTGGCATACAGGTGCCATCAGGAGGGGGTGTCAATCCCTGGGGAGGGCCCTCACTGTGCCAATCTGCCCGGCCCCCCATGCTAAGTGGTGCTGCAAACAATAGGGTCGTGTCAGCAGGTCTGCTCGCCAGCAGATCTACGGCTGTGGCCATCAGTAACCCGTGCCAGCCTGCGCACCTGCCACACTAGCACGGCTGCACCACAGACGGGGTTGGCTGGCATCTTCCACCCTGTGTAATTAACACGGCATCGTGGGCAGCCCAGTAGAGCGGAGCCCATCCGCCTGTCCATCTGCTGGCTGCTTTCAGGGACAGGCCCTTTAACACAAGCTCCAGCAGCCTGCTGGGGAGGGAGATTCCTAAACTGAAAACAGAGGACCTGGGCCCCATCCCTCCTCAGCCACCAAGAGGCAGGGCATGCTGGGAAATTCACACACTCTCTCTCTGGGCCTGCTTCCTCATCTGTTAGGACTGGGATAGCTGGCCACTGAGGCCTTCCCTTGTCTGCCATGGGGAGGTTTTAGCAGTAGGCAGACTCCAGATGGTAGATTTTTACAGTTAAGGGTCACACTAGAGTTTGCAAGTTCTGTCCACTTATTTCTCATTCAACAGAGGTGTCTTGGGTTCTCAGTTTGTGCCAGAGACTGTTCTCGGAGCAAGGGGCATGGTTGTGAGGTCCCTCTTCCTGCAGCCCATGTTCTAGTGGGAGGAAATGAACGATTGATCAAATTAAAGAAGACAGAAGAAAGGTACTGGGTAGGGAGGAGGCTGTGTCCTCACTTAGCATGGGGTGACAGATGGGTGTGCTACATCATAGTGGGTGGCTGGGGTGGGAGTCCCAGGAGCCGGCCCAAAAAACTGAAGGCCAGGAGAGGAGGGGAGACAGTTGACTGAGGTTCGCTGGGATCCTGGGCAGTCAACGCCACGACCTAGGGACAGTTCTGTGACAGGTCTCATTGCATGGCAGATGGAAGTCTGAGGCTCAGAGCCCAGCCTGACTGGCACTTTGGTCCTGAGACTCAGCATTTCCAAACATACAAGAGAGCGTAAGAAATACGAAAGCTGCCCTATGTCGTCAGCACCTGGCCTCTGCCATAAGACTCATACCCTGTGTCTTTTTCCTGTCTCTTTCCTTCCCAGAATCTGCCTGCCTCACTCACTGGGTCCATTGCCTGATGAGTCACAGACATCAGTTCACCTGAGGACATCAAAATCTCTTGCATGAACATCACAGTTTAGAGTTCAATGTTTATTTACAAGTCTTTATTTCTTGGAGGTGAAATTTACATACAATGAATTCAAATCACAATTCAAGTTTGTGTGTGTGTGCACATGTGTGCATGTGTGTGTGAATGTGTGGGTGTGTGTGCTTAGACATGTGTGTAGGTGGAGACCAGAAGTCAACCTCAGGTCTATCCAGCTTGTTTATTGAGACAGGGTCTTTCATTGGACTGGAGCTTCCTGGGTAGACTAGGCTGGCTGGTCAGTGGCGCCCAGGGACCCACCTGTCTCTCCCTTCTCAGAGCTAGGATTACAAGCCCTGCCACTATTTCTAGCATTTTTATAAGGGTTCTAGGGACTGAATTCAGACTCTCATGTTTGCGACATAGGGTCATTGCCTGAGCCATCTCCCCAAGACCTCCTCCAAATTTTAAATTAAAAAAAATTACATTGGAAGCCGGGCGTGGTGGTGCACACCTTTAGTCCCAGCATTCAGGAGGCAGAGACAGGTGGATCTCTGTGAGTTCAAGGTCAGCCCGGTCTACATAGTGAGTTCCAGGCCAACTGGGGCAACGGGGAGACCCTGTCTCAAAAGATCCCCCCCCAAATAAAGAAAAAAAATACATTGATTGATTGATTGGCTGATTGATTGTGTGTACAACTTGTGGAAGTTGGTTCTCTCCTTCCACCATGTGGGTACCAGGGACCAAACTAAGATCATCAGTCTTGATAGCAACCACCTTTACCTGCTGAGCCATCCTCCTGGCATCCACTTGAGTTCTTTGAGTTTGGACAAGCACTGATACCTATGTGAGCTAAGTCCCCCCAGAATTCAGAACTTCACCATCACCTTCTACCCCTTCCCAGTCCATCTTAGCCCCCAGAACCAACCTTTTTTTTCTGAACTTTTTCATCTTTCCCCTTATTCTAGAATTTCATATAAACAGAATGATATAGCATATAGGTCCAGTGAAAGTTCTCTGGCCCAATAGGATATATTTTTAGCCCATTCCATTTTCATAGCTGTGTAGTATTCCCTTAAGGGGCAATAATTCTATTTGCTTAACCATTCCTTTGTTTACAGGCACCTGAACAGTCTCTAGCCTGGCTTCTAAGAATATTCTTGAACATTATTTCTTTGAATAGATATATCCTTTCATTTATCTGTAGCTGTTTTGTTTGACAGGATGAGTTTAATCTGACAGGCCAGACCTGTGCTAGATGATAAGGTGGGTGAGCCTGACACTGGGCAGGAAAGCTGAGGTTCTCAAGATTCCCAGTGTGTCCAGGAGTGCCTGCCAGGACCACACACTGTAGCTCACTGTTCTTCATCCTTGCTAAAAGCTCCAGGGGATGTCTACAGGAGATAGCTAGGTGACCCCAGTTTGCAGAGAAAGTCACAGAGGCCACAGCAACAAAGTTACTTGTCCAAGACAGGTTAGTGATGGGAATACAGACTCTTGCCAGGCCCTGGGCCTCTGCCTGGAGAGATGCAGAAACAGCAGTCTGAGTCCAGGTGATCTGTTCAAACTGCAGCAGTGACAAGAACAGAGGAACTGGGGCCTCCAGACTCCCAGGCCACACCCCCAGGCTCCCAAGTCCCAGGCCACTCCCAGGCTCCTGGGCCACGCCTACAGGCTTCCAGGCCACACCCCACACTCCCAGGCCACACCCCCAGGTCAAGCCCCCAGACTACTAGGTCATGCCCCAGGTTCCAAGGCCATGCCCCCAGGCTCTCAGGCCACGCCCCCTGGTTGTGCCCTGGGGGGCTCCCAGGCCTACCTTCTTCCCCCATATCAGACCACTTTAGGGACTTTCAGAAGAGGTCTGCGCCTTTGTTAAACCAACACTTCCAGAAACTGGAGTGGGAGCTGAGTTACAGACAAGCCTGTGAGGTTGAGATCTTCGTCCCACAGTGTGGCCCAGGAGGCCACCCAAGCCACAGGCCCCAGAACATGGACCTGAGCTCCAGATGGTAGTGGAAAGTGGTGGTCCGTGTGGGAAACAGAAGGAAGTTCAAAGTCATTTCAGAGGAAAAAGATTCATGACATTCAGGGTCAGGCTGGCATGTGGGCTGCTCCTGCTTCTCCCAGACAAGCTCCACGAGCGTTTGTGCTAGGGAAGGAGGGGCAAGGCAGCCGGGGACACAGCAGCCGGCCAAGTATGGCTCAAAAACAACTTAGAGC
>NW_008358621.1:350347-359751 GCF_000622305.1 Nannospalax galili | reverse complement strand
CCCCCCCCCCCCCCCCCCGTGCAGATTTCAGGCAAAATCAGGAAGGCAACTTTGGACTCTGCCCAGGGTGGCTTCCCTGATGGGAGGTCCCATCCCTATAAACACTCCCACATGGAACTTCCGGAATGTTGCAGAGAGGTCTCATTTGCGTGTTTCCCTGTGGCACAGAGATTAGGGAGCCTCCTCTAGTTCCAGGCCTCCTGGATGCAATTCCTTTGGATCAAGGGAAAGCATGCTTTCTGGAAGGGACCAAGAAGAGATGACTAGAATCTGTGCACTCTAGTGTCTGTCATGATGGATCAGCCACTCAGTGGTTACAGTCTGAAGGCAGCTACAGGCAAGGCATATGCCAGGGGACATGGTGGTGTCTCAATAAAACTTTATTCACACAATCAGATGGTGGGGAGGGTTTTGCCCATGAGCTGCAGCTGACCAAATCTTGCTTTACAGAACAAGCCTCTTGTGTGCCAGGAAGCTTTGGGCTCAATCTGTGACTCGGTCCAAAGCCTTTCCTGACAGAGGGCAGGGTGTAGCCTCCTCACCCATGAACATGTGAATTTAATGGAGGTAGAGCCAGACAGGCTTCCTGACAAGCACAAAACCAGAGACAGGAGCAAGATGGGAGGACGGCAGCCTTACCAGAGCACTAGGAACCAGGTCTCTGTCATATCTGGCTTTAAGGGGGAGAGCATGGACTGTGACTGTTCAAGAGTGTGTGTCCTCAGGCCTTGTAGTCATGTGGGAAGAAGGTGCCGGATGCCACAAACACAGCTGGCCATTCTTCCCTCCAAGGAGGTTCAGTGGAGTTGTGAATGGTATGTGTATGTGTGTGTGCTTGTGCATGTATGTGTGTGTGACTGTGTGTATGTGTGTGACGGTGTGCATGTGTGCATGTGAGTGTATATATGTGTGTGCATGTGTATATGTATGTATGTCTATGTGACTGTGTGTATATATAGTATGTATGTGTATGTGATGGTGTGTGCATGCATGTATGTGTGTATATGAATGTATGTGTCTGACTATGTATATATATTGTATGTATGTGTGTCTGTATGTGTTATATGTGTGCATGCATGTTTGTATGCGATTATGTATGTGTGTGAATGTACCTGTGTGTATATGTATATGTGTGTATGTGGTTGTATGTATGTGTGTCTGTATGTGTTATATGTGTGCATGCATGTTTGTATGTGATTATGTATGTGTGTGAATGTACCTGTGTGTATATGTATATGTGTGTATATATGTGTATGTATGTGTGTCTGTGTATTTGTGTGCATGCATTTATATAGTATGTGTTTGTGTGTATTGTCTGTGTGTATGTATATATGTGTATGTGAATGCATGTGTGTGTGTGAGTATATGTGTGTGCATGTTCATGTTTGTGCAGGTGAGTGGAGGTCAACAGACAACCTCAGGTGTTGGTCCACAGTGGTGTGTTGTGTGTGTGTGTGTGTGTGTGTGTGTGTGTGCATGCTCATGTATGTGCAGGTGAATGGAGGTCACCTTAGGTGTTGGTCCTTAGGTGCTGCCTACCATTTGTTTGAGACAGGGTCTCACACTGGCCTGGAACTTCGCTAATAGACTAGGCTAGCTGGCTGGAATCTTTGGGGATCTGCCTGTCCCTGCCCCCCCATCTCTCATCACTGGGACTGCAGGGGGAGCCAGCACACCTGCCTCTTTGCTTCGGTTCTGGGGAGTCAAACACTGTACCAACTAAGCCGTCTCCCCATACTACTGAGTCATCTCTGAGGTGGACCTGGCAAATGTTTGCTGGAAAGGCCGAGCAGCTTGCTTAAAGAAGGACAGCAGCAGGTTAGTGATGGAGCTGCACCCAGGCCAGGCCCACGTCAGCCAAATGCTCAGGAGGTCCCCTATGCTCTGAGGCCTTTCCACCCAGAGGGAGACAGTTGTCCTCTAGGCCACAGTGGAGGTGGCCTGCCTGGGATCCCCATGTGGCATGAGGGGTACATAGAATTCCCACTGCCCCTCTGATCAGTGGAGGACTGGTTCGAATCTGGGGAAGAGAGAGTTGAAGAGTCTGAAGTGGATTCTTATTACAAAGAGGCTATCCAATAAAGATCGCTCAGTACATTAAAAAAAAAAAATCTTTACCTGGCTTTGAATGAACACTTGGTATTATTACAACCAGGAAAAAAAAATCCCATTTGCTTTTCATTATAGATCTGGTTGGTGTGTTTTGTTTTCTCGTTCCCAGAGAGCCAGGGCTTGTGGATGGAATGACTAAGAAACAAGAAAGGGAGCAGGCAGGGTCTGGGGTCTGGCAGCCCTGGCCCAAATACCAGGATGGACCGACCCATTGGGAGACACAGAGCAGGCATCTATGTGGAGGGCCTCTGGCTCCCCATCTGTAAAGTGGGGTGTTGCATTGTCCTTCCTAGAGTGTAGTCTACAGTCACTGCCCTATGCGACCTCCACTCTCAGAGACTGGTAAGTCAGAGATGGACAAGCTCATCACCATCAAAGGCCTAAGGGTAATGGCACAACCGTGGAGTCCCTGCTAGGAAGCACCCCACTGCCCAAAAGCCAGGCATGAGAATCTTAGAAACAGCCTGAGGGTTATGTTTAGGGAAGAGGAGTCTTTGGTAAAACATCAGTGCTAAGAAGGCAAGACCCAGGGTGGGAGTGGGTGGGAGGAAAGGTGATCAGAGCAGCTGCAAAGGCCCAAGGCGGGATGCCGCTGACTATGTGGAGGGAAGAAAAGACAGATGGGAAGGTAGGAGTGGTGTGGCGGAATCAGGGATCAGATCACATAAGGTCTTCAAGGTTCCTGGGAGGAGGTTGGATTTACTTCTCTCTCTCATGGAAAGATATGGGAAGCTTTGAATCAGGAGTTACTTGGCCTGGTTTATGTGTTTAAAAGATCCCTTAGGCTGTCGGGGAAAGAATTGTGGGGTCCAGTGGGACAGAATGGCCTTGACAGGGGCTCCTTCAGTCTAGGGGCAGACAGCAGCAGCCATCAGAGAGAATGAGATGCGATTGGATGGGCAGCATCGACTCTCAGCTGGAGAGCATGAGGAGCAGCAACTGATGGCTTAGACAGAGCCCGTGGGGGTGGTTTCTACCCCTTTTGAAATCTGATAGATGTGGTGTGAAGGGGGTGGTCTGTGCGGAGGGCAGGAAGGAAAGCCATTGTCAGGAGGCCAGGTCTGTTTCCAGCATGGCCGTTGCTGTGGTCAGTGGTGGACCCCAAGCAGCTGCAAGTAGAGTCCTGCCCTGACCCTTGAGAACTGCTGTGGACTGAGGATGCCCTGTCCTCTGCCCCCTTTTCTTATTCAGGTCTTGAGACATATATGAGCATTGTGTAAGTGCAGATGCACCTGTGTGTGCATATGTGTATGCACATGTGTACATGCAGATGCACATGTGCATAGGACATGTGTGTGCAGATGCACATGAGTGTGGGATATGCACATCTGGGATGTGTATGTGTATATAGGTGTGTATGCAAATTCACGTGCTACTTATGCATACATGCACGCACATTTGCGTATGCAGATGTACATGTATGTGTGTGGGATATGTGTATGCAGATGCACATGTGTGGGATGCATGTGTGTATGTACATGTGTATATGCAGATGCATGCATTTACGCACATGTATGGTCCGTGTATATGCATGTGTGTATGTGTATGAACACACGTGCATACATGTGTGGGATATGTGTGTATGCAGATACACATGTGTATGTGTGTGTGTGTATGTGTGTATGTGTGTAGGACAAGGTCTAATGAAGAAACCTGCAAACAAGCCTCTCCCTCTACCCCCAGTGCGTAAGATGGCAGTTCAGAGGACCAGAAGGAATCTTCCAGAATGCTGGAAATTCTCGTGACTTATGTATTGGGACAGCAAGCCCCTGGGAGGGTGAGGACTTCTAAGCACACATAGCAGGCCGTGCTGACAGCTCCGTGGCTGCCCTGTCCTTCTCAGGAGCACCTATTCGTTCCCAAGGGATCCTGAAGGGTGGGGGCAATTTCAGATCACCAAAAGAGACCAAGATGCAGTGACAGTGTGACTCAGATGAAGGGTGTGGCAGGTGCCTGCCCAGCTGCCCCTGTGATGATGCATCTCTACGTATTCCTTATCTCAACTGTCAGTCCTGAGGGGGACAGCTCCAGCTCTGACAGAGCGGAGCTCCCAGTTTGATGCGGGAGGCAGAACTGTATATGAAGAGGGGCTAATCTGGGCTTTAGGAAGTTTCTAGGCTGAGTAGACACCTCTGGTTCAATCTCTCAACCTGGGGGACCCCTGCTTTCCTTGAACTCAACACATATTCAAGAACACTGGCTCCCCCTCCCTCCTCTAAGAAGACAACCTCACCTCTACTCCCACCAAGCACTAACACAACACCAGGGCTGCCTGGGTCCTTCTCAGTCACCCCAAAGTCCCAGGCAGATGCCCAAGGGGACCCCTTGGGATCCCTCTTGCTCCAGGCCTGCCCTAAAGCCCATCAGCATCACCTGCTTTTCTCCTACACAGAAGGATCAAAGCCTGTCCTAGATGGCCATTTCCCCAACTCACTGACCCTCCCTAGGCAAGCTGCTGGGGCTACCTCACTCTCCAAACCAGTACTGCCTGCTATGTCTGCATGTAGCTCATCTGCTCCTGGACTGAGTTCCCTGCAGGAGTAGGAGACATGAAGACCCAGCAGTCAGTTTGGGAAAGAAGGCTCTATATTGACACAGGCGCGGACAGCCTGGTGCCTCCCCTCGCAGAACCTGCGTGCATAAGTGATGCCTGTGGGACAAAGGACTGTGCTGCCCCACATGCCCACAGGACACTCATTAGCTGTGTCTTTTGCCCCCTGCCTTGAAGCCCCTTTAGGTCTTGTTCCTCCCTCCACTTGCTTCTAGACCTTTGGGGAACAGGTTGGTATTTAATCAGTGGGTTGAAAAACTTTACTCTTCAGGCAGAGGTGGCGGGGGAGGCTGACCGGCTACAGCCACACTTTGGCTTTGGCTGTCCACCGTGTCCTGTTCACTTCAACGGTGGCTCTTATAGCCCAACTTTGGGGACATCTGTGCCCCCGTTTTGCTTCCTGGAGACCCAGGAATAGGTGAGGCTGGATCATGGAGTTAGTTAGTCCCTTCCAAACATCACAGAAGGAAACCTCAAGGCTAAGGACCCCAAGCTGTCTGGCTCAGGTATGTGATCCAAAGATCAGCTTCCCCCCAGCAAAATGACAAGTCTGGGCAGATAGACTAAAATCTATTGGTTGGGGCATCATGTGTTAGTTTTCTAAGATCTGTGACCACATGTCTGACAAGAAGCAACTTAAGGGAGGAAGGGTTTTTTGGCTCATGGTTTGAGGGTGTGGTCCACCACGGTGGGGAAGGCCTGGTACAGGACTGCTTGGGTCTGTGGCAGCAGGTGCGTGGGGCTGCTGGCTCACAACATGGCAGGTGAGCTAGCAGAGAGAGGCCAGTGCTGGTGCTCAGCTGGCTTTCTCCTTTTCCCCTTTGAGTTCCATCTGGGAGCCACGGGATGGGCCTTCCCACATTCAGGGCTGGCCTTTCCATCTTCCATTAATCTTCTGTTAATAAAAATATTTTATTTATTATTTTATTTTATGCGTATGAGTGTACTGCCTGCATGTAAGTGCACCAGTGTCATGCAATGCCCACGGAGGTCACAAGAGGGCACTGGATTCCTCCTGGAACTGGAGTTATGGGTGGTTGTTATCCTCCATGTGGATGCTGGAAATCAAACCTGGGTCCTCTGCAAGAACAGTCAGTGCTCTTAACTGCTGAGTTGTCTCTCCAGTGCCCTGGCATTTCTTGGTCTAATCTAGCTGAGCTTGGCTTGCCATGTTGGACAGGGTAGCCCCTATTTGTAATTCCCAGGGGGTGGGATGGAGGGGAAATCAGCTTGTCCATCTTGCCTGTGGTCTGTTACTCTAGGTACTTACAATGAACCAGGACCAGAGCTGGGTACTGCACCCAGAAGCTGACCAGCTCTTTCCACCCTAACCACAGAACCCTGCATGGTCTCAAGAATGGAGCTGGTCACTAACCATCTTTTGTTGGGCCCAGAGAGCTCAGGGCCTTGGGCATCACAGGGACCGCCGTGACGTCCCTTTCCCTCTTCGGCTCTCTTTTTTCCCAGCTTCCTGAAGGAGGTAGAGTCTTCTTTTCCACACTTTGTCCCTTTCTCCCTCAGTGTCCAGGATCTCCTTCCCTGAAGTGACTGCTCTGGATGAAGCAGGGATGAAGGAATCTAGAGATCCTTGGGTCGTCAGTCCTGAGAGCTCAGAGCAGGGCCCATTGGAGACTTAGCAAAAAACAAGGACCCAGGAAATCAGCTTCCTAGAGCCCATTCCCCCAGCATCCTCCTGCCACCAGAAGGGGGAGCTCCCTCTGTTTCCCTGAATGAGGCTGACTGCCACTTCCTCCAGGGAGTCCACCCAGCTAACACCATGATCCAGCCTCGCCTATACCTGGATCTCATGACTCCTCTATTCTGACCATGTGGGTCTCCCATTCATGCTGTAGGCAGCCCATTCCTCTTAGAGTGAGGTGGGCGCCTTTCCCATCAGGCTGAACCTCTGTGAATACAACTCTTGACTCTCTGCAACCTTGGGCTCTTTGGGGTAGAGGCTGGGCCCCCTTTCCACAATGGCCTCTCCTAAGATAGGGAGTTGTTTCCCATTTCCCTGTCAAACTGATGTGAATGAGAAATGTCCTCCATAGGCTCATGTACTTGAACACTCGATCCCCGCTGGTGGTGCTCTTTGGGGTTATGAAATATTCAGGCAGCAGACCTTGCTGGAGGAAGCACATCCCTGGGGGTGGGCTTTGAGAGTTTACAGCCTCGTCTCTTCCACTTCTCTCTCTCTGCTTCCTGGATGTGGATGGAAATGTGATCAGCCAGCCTCTTGCTCCGGCCACCTGCTGCCACATCTCCCCTGCCATTATGGAGTCCCTCTCTGGAACCATAAACCAAAATAAAGTCCCTTTCTATAAGTTACTTTTGATCATGGTGTTTTATCAGAGTAGCAAAACTAACACACCTGTCCCTGGAGGCACACAACAGGCACACACTGGCTTTGTGTCCCTGGGAAATGACTCAGGAATTCCTCGATGTGGGATCCATGGCTGCAAGAGTTGAGGAACCCAGGAGGACGCAGACCTTGCAAAGCTGAGGGTGCAGAGCCCGCGTGTGACATGAATTGTGACAACTCGGCTCCAGCTTTTTGCCCTCCCTGCCTGCTCTCAGTGTCTCTCACATTTCTAGCTGGCCTGGAATGTGATATGGCCAAGAAGCACAGGTGACCAGAGGGCACCCAGACCTCAAGACAAGGCCTCAAGAGCCCGGCGTGATAGGGGACAAGGTCAAGTCACCGCTGCTGTCCCAGCAAAGCCAGCTTGAGTCAACCAACAGTCAACCAACCCCTAGACATGTGAGTGAGCACAGCCACCTGCACATCCCCACATCCCCCAGAGACGTGCACAAAGCACCCACTGCTGCCTTCCTGGGAGGCTCTGTGGGCAGCTGTCATGCAGTGTTACCATGGAGACAGATAATGATACACAAGTGGTCAAGAATATGGGCTCTAGAGTTCAGTTGCCTAGAATCAGTTCCTGGCTCCACTGTGTGACCAGAAACAAGTTACTCAGCCTCTCTGAGTTTCAGTCTCCTCATCTGTCCAATGAGAAAAATTACACATCACTGGACAGGGTGAGAGGATTGAATGAGCCAGTTCATGTAGACTGCTTAGAGCAGAGCTGGGCACATAGCCAGTGGTCAGCAGCAATTGATTCCTAATACGTTGCTAATGAAAAGCTCTTGAGATACATTTTGGGATCATCTCCATGTTCCCTGTGTAGCCTTCAAGAAAGGAACTCCCTCCCCCAACCCAGGCCCCATGAATTCTGGAATATCCAATACCATCTCCTCACTCCAGCTCTCCATCTCCCCAGCTTGTCACAGAGGGAATGCCAGGGGAGGACCAGGCCTCCAACATAGCTGATTGGCCAAGTCTCTCTGGCTGCTGGTCTCCAAGCTTTAGGAATTTGCTACTTGCTGGGGAAACTTCTGTTTTGACTGTGTGGGTCTGGTGCCAAAAAAGTCCGTAAAGAACAGAACCATTCGGCCAGCAGCGCTGTATGGGGGTAGCCAGCATGTGGACAGCAGGCAGAATGGACACCCTGGGCTCTTAAGAAGGGGGAAAGTAGCCAGTGTTGGATGTGGAGACTCAGCACCCAGGGGAGGGACTGGCTGGCTGCGTGTGTGTGTGTGTGTGTGTGTGTGTGTGTGTATGTGTGTGTAAGCTGGCTTTACATGCATGTGTGTGAGCGGGGAACAAGAATGCAGCTTGCAGGAGGCGCCGGCAGAGCTACATGCAGGTGTTGGTTCACACTCACATCTGGATCCCAAGGAGTCAAGTGTGTTCCAGAACTCAGACCTTATCCTGCTTCTGCATGGGGGGTCTGGTTCCATGTAACACACACACATGCACACACACACACACACACACACACACACATGCACACATGCCCACGCACACCCAGGAGGGTGAAGAGCTCACTTAATAATTGCTCACACTAATATTTCTGCAGCTGGGAATCTGGACAGCAGCACTAAGTGAGATAAATAAGAGACCTCCCACTGCTGGAGCTGGGACTGACATCAAGTGCTTCAAACCAGGCCTGCTTTTTTTTCCCCCCACTGAGTGAAACACACACACACACACACACACACACACACACACACACACACCCTGAAAAATCTCCTTTTCAGTTTTCAGACCTTTTTGGTTACAATAAAATGGTACAGACTGGTGAAAACAGGCATGACGTATGTCCATGGCCACAATCGCTGCCCTTCATGGACTCCCATCACAGGGTGGGTCCTGCTCAGAGGCCCACCATATAGCCGCCTGGGCCCCAGGCAGTACGATGCCCCTTCTCCCTCTGGCAGGGGACAGGAAGGTGGGCCATGGGGGTAAGGGGGTCCATGTGTCACTGCTGGTGAGAGGGAGGTATAAAAGAGCAGGTTGCCCTCAGAAGCATCTGGAACCCAGGGCCTAGGAAGAGATGGCTTTAGTTGCAGTGAGCGTTTATTTCAGCTGAACTTGTACCGAGCCGCCTGTGTGCGGACACAGCCTCTGTCTATTTTTGGAAGAAAGGCAGCCTGGGTCTAAGGACTCCTGACTCTCCTAGGGCTTCCTGTCTTTCTGTCAAGGGATGCCATCAGGATGAGCTCTGTTCAGATCTCCTGCTCACATGCTTTCTGTCCATTTCACAGATGAGAAAACCAAGGCGCGGTGCACAGTGACTTATTAACGTGCTCAGATGCTCTGTATAAGATCATTATTAATGAGCCTGAAGAGATGGCTCAGTGGTTAAGAGCACTGGCTGCTCTTGCAGAGGACCCGGGT
>NW_008358621.1:330617-350136 GCF_000622305.1 Nannospalax galili | reverse complement strand
AAGAGATGGCTCAGCGGTTAAGAGCACTGGCTGCTCTTGCAGAGGACCCGGGTTCGATTCCCAGCACTTACATGGTGACTAACAACTGCCCTAATTCGAGTTTCAGGGAATTCGACATCCTCTTCTGGCCTCTGCAGGCATTGCACACACATGGTACACATAAAATAAAAATAAACTTAAAAGATCATCATTAACAACGGCTGTGAGTGCTGGTTGGGTGTGTACTGTGTTGGTTGGGTTTGTGCAGGGGCAAGTATACTACAAGTGGTCTGTAAATGCTTGCCTTCTTGCTGGGGAGGGGGCTCTCAACATAATACTGGTGGGAGACAGACAGGTAGGCCCAGTGGAGATGCTGAGAGAGGGGAGATGGGCCATCTCTGCAGAAGCAGGGAGGGGACCCCAGGTTCTCAGAACTTAAGATAATGAGCAGGAAAAACAATCACTTTATTTAAATGAGTGGAAGAACCAATAGACTCCTCTGTATGAGGAAGCAGTTAAAGGGTTTTATTTTATTTTTGGCCCTAATAATATTACAATCTCCAAGCTGGTTATTATCTGTCACTTTCTGGGGAAGATTGAAAAGAAAATAGTTTTATCCCTGGCAATTGTAAACCGCTCTGTTTGATGATATTACATGTAGCCATGTCAGGTGACCCGGCCCGGCTGGGCGGCTTTGTTTCACTGGCGAAAACAAAGAATGAAGAAGAAAAAATTCTCCCTTCTTGGAAACAGCGTTGCTCAAGAACAGTGTTTGAGAGTCACGGGGGTGGGGGGGGCAGACGGTGAGAGCCGAGAGTTCTCTGGGTTTTAGGGTGTTGGTGGTATAGCTCCGCAGGGCCTAGAGGCATTAGAATCTGCATTATGAATTGTATTTTTGTTAGATTTCTTGTTTATTTGTGTACACAAGCATATGTACACCTACCATGGTATACTTGTGGAGGTCAGAGGACAAATTTTGGGAGTCATTTCTCCCCTTCCACCATATAGGTCTCTGGGGATCAAACTCAGGTCATCAGTCTTGGCAGCAAGCACCTTTACCCACTGAGTCATCTCGCTGGACCTGGAATCTACGTGTTTAACCAGCTCACTGGGTACTGCTGTTCTGTCCTGGAGGTTTTTGAATTCTACTAGACCTGCTTGGCTGGGACCCATGAGAATTCAAAAGACTCCCAACCTCTGGAATTAGGATCCCAGCAGACCCAGGATAGGACCTTCGCTGGCCCTTGCTTTATCTGACTGGAAAATGGGCAGAGAGCAGGTGGGCAGAGTGAGCTGTGAGCAGGGTGTTCTTGGAGGGTGGCCTGACCCTGATAAACTTCCTCTTGTTTGCGATGACACATGGTTCCCCAAGCCCACATGGTCTACCTTCCCTTCCTCTCTCTAGCAGATGGTGCCCACTTCCTAGGGCCCAAGTAGCCACCCAGTGGGCCTCTGAACAGGACCCACTCTCTGACTGATGCCCATAAAGAACAGCCATTGTGGTGGCCATGGACACACATCATTCGTGTCCCTCTATTTCACCAGCCTGCACCCTTACCTACAATCTGGTAACACAGAAAAAAAGTGTGTGTGTGTGTGTGTGTGTGTGTATGTGTGTGTGTGTGTGTGTGTATCCCTTTGGTAGCAAAACTTAACTTGATCTAAAATGAAAACAAATCATTTTATTGTATATCTATGGTATGCCAAGTTTACCCACCAAGCTATGTTCCTGATCCTCAAAAAAAAAAAAAAAAAAAAAAAAAAAAAAAGAGGAAACGGAGGCTCAGAGAGGTTGGAGGCTTGGCCTAAACCGCACAGATTACAGATGACAAGGACAGGACTCAAGCTGGGGTTGTCCTCTGACTCTGTAGTTAGAACTGCTTTCACGTTCTTCCATAGGTCTGCCCACCTGCTGGTCACCACTGCACCCCTAAACTGAAGTGAATATCTGGGGACCTCAGACCCATCAGCTATCCTCAGCGAACAGGGAGCGTTTGACAGACACCAGCTGATGGGCCCTCCCAGGGCGGGTCACACAGAGGTGTGGGCTGTGGCCTCCCTTCCCCTCCCCCTCCTCCTTTTCTGTCTTCCTGTCTGTTATCCATGGAATGTGCCATCCTGGCCAGCTACACTAACTGAAGTCAGTATGACTCCTGGGCCCTCATTACCTGGGAGAACCTGGCCTAGGGTGGGGGGCGTTCATGGCTCTGCGACATCATGAATAAGGTCCTGGTTCCATCCCCAGCACAACAGACAAACAAACAAACAAACAAAAACAAAGGAAAGAAAAATGAAAAAAAAAAAAAAATCAGGTCCCAGGGACTCAGCCTCCTTTCCCCAGGCTCAGCAGCTGCTCACAGGGTGAACTTCACTTTCCTGCCTTCTGTTTAACCCCTCATGATACTCCCGGGGTAGCCTCCAGAATAAATCACTGCAGCTGGGACCTGTCTCAGGAGCCAACCCTGCCTCACACAGGCCCTGCCCTGGTTCTTCCTACTGTGCTACCTCAGGAGAAGACTTCTGGAGTGCAGCTGAAGACAGTTCCTCCCTCTCCCTCCTCCTCTCTCCTCCCTCTCTCTCATCCCCCCCATCTTCCTGCCTGTTATTTATGGGGTGTGCCTTCCAGGCCTTCCATTGTGCCCAGCACTTCTCATTGTGTCATCTCATATAAGGGCCCTCATGATCCCCTGAAACAGGTTTGGTTCTTATTAACTTGGTATAGAATAGATGAAGGAGCTAGGATGTGGGTGGAGCACACTGTGTTCTAGGCAGGTGGATCAGTGATGTGACCAAGGATGTGATATTGATGTGTCTCTGGCTGCTTTTGTCTTCAAGGCAAAGGGACCCCAGAGTCCTCTCACCCCCAGTTCCACCTGTGGCTCCCTTAGCCCTGACACCGCCATCACACAGGTAGATCAAACCCACTGGCCAAGACCAGGATGGGTCCCCATGGCAATGGTGCCATAGTTTATCACATATCTGAGTCTCTTGGCTCCTGGCTGGTCTTGGGCCCCTGTACTGGCCATCTGCTCCTTCCCTTGATGTCATCAGGAGTCCTTCTGGGAGGATACTTGTACTCCTCAGACCCTCCTGAGTGTCCCCCTCTGTGCCAATCCTGAGACTCTGTTCATCCCCTTGTCCCTTTAGCCCCAGGAGGAAAGATAATCATGGCCAAGAATAACCCATGGGCCATGCACCTTCCAGGGTCTTCTTGAAGCGCCCACTTCTCTCATGGGTGGGGGCTCTTACAGCATCTGGGAAGGGTGGCAACCAGGGCTCAAGGATGGAGAGACCTGAGTGATCACACACATCTAGCCAGTGTCAAAGCTGGCATTTGCACCCAGAGTTTGTGCACCACCCAGATGCCATCTTGCCCCAGCATCTGGGCATGCCAGGCATCTCTGCAGGGAGCACTGTACCTGGGATCCTCCAGAACCCCTTCCAGTACCTGTTACCCCTTCTCAGCCTGCCAGGGCTCCTGTCTCTTCACTTCCTTCCCTAACCTTACCTCCAGGCCCTGCCTGTCCACTGGCTCCCTCCCTCCAGCCTAGGAACAGGTATGCAGCTCTCCACCCACACACATATGCACACATGTGCATGCGTAAATACAGGTACATATATGCAGTCATGCATGCGTGTACACCCATGTACACGTGTGGGCACACATAAACATATACACACACATGTTACTAGTCCCTTATAGTCCTGTCCTCTCTTCTCTTGAATATGAACCGAGAGGCCCCCACTGACAGGCAAGGGATGGCTAGAGTGCATAAGGTTCTGAGGAGGCGAAGATGGGGTAAAGGCTGCTCACAAATCAACAGTCACCAAAAGCCCAGTGGGTAGCATAGCTGCTGGCCCTTCTCCTGACCCTTCTTGTCCTCCAAAGTCATTACCTATGACCATGTAGTTGTGAACAACTCCCACCCAACCCTCCTTCTGTGCCACAGTCCTGGAGCAGGGTAGAATGCTAGCTTGTACTTGGCGCCTATTGTATGCTGTGAACTTTGTCGGTCCTTCTCTCTAATCCTGACATTGTGAAGTGAGTGTGGATCTGCTCATTTTACAGATAAAGAAACAAAGACTCAGAGTGACCCCACCCAGCACGCAAGATGCCAATCCAGACGGGCTGGTCCAAGTGCACGCTTTCTATAGTACACTAAAGTCTCTCAGCCACTGGCCTCCAGGCGATCTGGCAGGCGCCCAATCTGGGTGATCTTTTCTCGTTTTGCTCTTTTATTTATTCACTCAGAGGCTCAGCGGCCACAGCCATTTCCCTTTCTTTCAATATTTATTAGTGTTTCATCTGCTGTCAGAGGCAGAGGGGAGGGGGGCAACAGGCCTAGGCCTGGCTTCCTGCCTGCTGTCCACCAGGATCACATGAGCACCCAGGCCCACCTGGGCTTCTGTTGTAGGACACATCTCTGGGAACGAGGCTGGAATGGAGAGCCGGTGGAGCATAGCTACTTGGTGCCTGAACTTCTGTATGTACAAGGCCCTCTCACAAGCACGTGGAGGAAGCTTGTCCCCACTCAGGCAGTTGGATCTCCACGTGCTGACAGACACAGGCTCTGGGGCTCATCCCATCACACCTCCTCCACAGAAGAGTGATCTTAGTCTTATACGGATGCTTTCATTTTACACACGGGGAATCTGAGGTTCTGACAGGTTCCTGTTCCCAATCTGTGCTCCTCCCATCATTCTCTCTGGCTTTGCCCAAAGCACCAATGGCCAAGATTAAGGTCACTGGAGGCCTAGGGGTTGCAAAGTTCACCTAACCTGTCATGCCCACTGGGCCCATCCTCCTGCCTGTGGGACATAGGCCTCTCAATCTGGTAAGACAAGCCAGGCATGGTGGGTCATGCCTGTAATCCCAGCACTTGAGAGGCTGAGGCAAGAGAATTGCTTCTAGTCCAAGGCCAACCTGGGCTACAGAATATCAAAACACTAAATAAAAATCAAGAAGGACAGAGAAGGGTGATGACCTCTTAATTCCCAGGAGAAACCCCAGAGAAATCAGAAGAGGCCAAGGCCAAATGCTATATGTCTGTGGTGGGTGGATCCCTTTAGGAAGCAGAGAGACCCAGGATGCTGAGGAACCTGACTGTCCTGGGAACCAGGACCATGGTCTCCCTGCACACAGGCACACAGCTTCCTTAGGATCATTTATAGATTGTGTAAGTGGAGCTCAGCCGACTGGCAGCCCCTCAGATCTATGAGGAACACCCTTCACTTCCTGAGTGTGTGTGCATTTGTATGTGTTCCTGCATGTGCAGGTGTGTGTGTGCCCGTGTGCATGTGGAGACCAAAGTCCTCAGTGTCCTTCCTTAGGAGTCATCCATCTTATTTTTGAGACAGGATCTCTCACTGGCTTGAAACTCACTCAGTAGTCTAGTCTGGCTGGCCAGTGAGCCCCAGGGATCCACCTGGTTCTGCCTCCCCAGAAATAACAACCATGTGCTACCCCATCCAGATCTTTTTATGTGGGGATGGAACTCAGGTCTCCACGTTTGCAAAGCAAACACTCTATGAACTGATCTATCTCCCTACTCCTGCACTCTTCACTTTTAAGTGAGCAGGAAACTGTAGTGAGGTCCTCAGGGAAGAAGGATCTGGGGAGAGGGAAGAGATTCTCAGAGTCCATGTGATGAGCAAAGAGAAGGGGTACCAAGGGAAGGGATGAATCCCTCTTGGATGTCCTATATCATCTGTGATCTGCATTAAGGAGCTCTGGATGGCAACACCTGGGTTTGGCACACAGTAGGTGCTCAGCAAAAGGCTCTCTGTGTGGCAAAGAGTGGGTCCTTGGTAAGTGATTGCTGATGGGGTCAGAGTTCTGTGAGCCAGGTACTAGAACAGACAATCAGTTGGTTTCAACTCCACCCAGGACTTGGCATGAAGTTCTAGAGCTTCCGTGGCCTCCGCTGTCCCCTGGGGAACCATGCTTGTCCTAGAAGCTGCTGGTGTGTTACAGAGCTATGATAGATGGGAATGTATTTTATCTCTCTATAAAATTAAAGGCATTTGAAAGTGCTTTCCTGCGCATTTTCTGTGCAGTTGCTATCAGGGAAGTCCCTCCTTAGCTCTGACTCTTATCCCTGTGCTACGGTTTGGTGAAGACTGATGTATTCCAGGAAATACAGACAAGGACAGTCAGCATAAGAATGTCACTACTGGTCAAAAGGGATATTAAGATAAAAAATAATGTGTATGTCTTCTTTAAAAAAAATAACTTCCTCCACTTTCAACGGCTGTTCAGAATCAAAAGTGTAATTTGCTTGACTGCCCTGGCCCATCGGCTTATCACCGAGGGCCTAGCAACTCCAAGACGGGAGGATTATGCAAATAGGAAATCAGCTTTCAAGAAAGTGGGCTAATCCAATATTACCAAGAGCGGAGAGAAGCCACTGAGACGGTGAGCTACTGAGACAGGAGTGGCTTCCTGCCAGGAACTGGGGCAGAGGAGCTGTGGGAGAGGGTGGCCTCCTGGCACCTGAGCTGAGGTTTGGGAAAGGGGAGCTTGGCCCCATCTCCCTGGTGTTCAGAGGGGATGTGGAGGAGGACTTGACTGGCTTTGTAGGAAGTCTTTAGGAAGTAGTTTTTAGTTAGGATGGCCTTCTCCCTCACAGAGAGAGCAAGGGAGGATGGTCCAACAGCCAGTGGGAGCCTTCCCCAGTGTTTTCCACACAGGGCATACCTGCACCCAACAGGCAGGACAGACTGTGTGCTCAGAAGGTCGGAGGCAAGGTTTGTCGCTCCTGGTGGGAGCCCAGGGCACTGCAGGTGGGGAGTCTTTTGATCTAGCAACCCTGGGAATGGGCAGCACTATGGTCAGCTCCCTAGCCACTCTAGGTGGGAGAGGCCTCCTGGAGAGAACTCTAGGATTCCTTTAGGAAACTAGAAACCCATTGTACACTAATCTCTGAGGGCTCCAGCAGAGAAGTCATACAGTCAAACAGGCTACTGGGAACTGGGGTTGTAGCTCAGTGGTAGAGTGCTTGCTTAACCTGTGTGAAGCCCTGGGTTCAGTCAATCCTCAGCACTTCAGAAACAAAAGAAACCAAGAATCAAAACAAAACAAATCAAAACAAAAGGGAAATCCAGGAACTGGCTTAATGATCGTTTTGATTTTTAGGATGTGGAGGGCATGGGGGGGGCACTGAGAACAGGAGTGTTATATACCAGGGACATGGATGCTGTGCTGAGCAACTGCAGGGTGAGATCAAGGTGGAATCTGCACCTTGAAGGTGTTCTCCAGTTTGCAGCAGCACTGAGCTAGGTGGGAGTGACATCCAGACCACAGCCCTAGCAGGCCGAACTGGAACCTGGGGCCTCAGAACAGAGAGCAGCACACATATTCAGGAGAGATTTAAGAAATGGAATTGACAGGACTGGAAGGGTGATTGCTTGAACTTGGCCGGGGCAGGGCAGGCATTAAAGATCACTCTAAATGTATATGATGGAGCTTGGAGTAGAATGGAGACAGTTGCAGGGAGAGGGAGAGGGTGTGAATGAGACGTGGAAAGAGAGGCAAAAGTAAGGGGTCGTGGTGGCAGCCGTTGGGCTCAGGGATTCCAGTTTTCTCTTCCACTTGCATGTTCTATAGGATGTGTCTGGCTGTTCATAGTCACAGCCTGCGACAGGCAGAGGCTACTTCTATCTGTACAGGACTATCACAATCGCAGACCTGACAAAAGCCACTCTGATCAATGGCTAAGGAAGCCCATAGTCTCAGCAGGAACACAATGGCAGGGGCACTGAGTCAGCAGCCAGGGAAAGGAGGACTGGAGTCAGGTTCCTGATTGCCCTGCACATGAGGCAGGCTCAGACCCCTCCTCCAGGCTGTTTGTCACTCTGTCATAGAGGCTCTGAGATTTCTTCTCTTTGTGCATATGGAGGTCAGGGGTCTATTCCAAGTGTCTTGCTCAATTGCTTCTCCACCTTATTTATTGAGACTGGGTCTGTCATTGAACCTGGAGCTCACTAGACTGGATGAGCCAGTGAGTATCAGGATCTACCTGTCTTTCCCTCCCCAGCACTGAGATTATAGGTGCATGCTATCACACTCAGATTTTTATGTGGGTGCTAGGGATCCAAACTCAGGTCCTCATGCTTACACAGCAAGCACTTTACAAACCGAACCATCTCCCTAATCCTCTACCTGCTTCTCTACTGCAGAGGGGCTGGAAACTAGAAGACTTGGTCTAGGCAGTACCAGGCCTGTCACTTGCCCTGGGGTTATTGAAGTGTGCTTATCACTAACAAAATTTAAAAGCAGATGAATGGGGCAAACCAACCCTCTACTCTCCAGAAAGTTCCAGCTCTAGGGCAGAGGGTACAGTGGAAGGAAGACAAAGCCACTGGCTCAAAAATTGATGCTAGATGAATGAGTGGATGTATATATAGGTGGGTAGAGAGATGGGTGGCTGGGCAGATGGGCGAATAGATAGATGAATGGGTGGATGGGTGGGTGCATATATGTATGAGTGTGAAGATGGTGGGCATTGGGTTCATGGATATAAATGAAAGAATAGATGGATGGATGGATGAGTGGATGGGTGAGTAGATGGATGGATTGATGGATGAGTAGGTAAGTGGATGAGTAGATGGATGGATGGATAAATGGATAGGTGAGTAGATAGAGGAAGACATGGATAGATATGTGGACGGGGTTGATAGGTGAGTAGACAGATGGATGATGAGTAGATGGATAGATGAGTGTGATGGTGAATCTTTTTACATGGATGTGTGAAAGGATGTGTAGAAGGATGAATGGATAGATGGATGGTTTAGGTGGGTATAGAGAAAAATAAATGGATGACCACTGTCCAGGCACGGGTAGTCTCTTTAGACACTTTGCTTGACTGTCCATGGCCAAGTGTAGTACAGGCAGAACTGTATTTGCTGGTCAGTGAAGGATCCCCAGAACATCAGTCAGACCCGAGGAGACCACCCATCAGTCACACCTGAGGAGACAACCCAACAGACACACCTGAGGAGACCACCCATCAGTCATACCTGAGGAGACCACCCATCAGTCACACCTGAGGAGACAACCCATCAGTCACACCTGAGGAGACCACCCATCAGTCACACCTGAGGAGACAACCCATCAGTCACCCGTGAGGAGACCACCCATCAGTCACACCTGAGGAGACCACCCAACAGCCACACCTGAGGAGACCACACATTAGTCACACCTGAGGAGACCACCCATCAGTCACACCTGAGGAGACCACCCATCAGTCACACCTGAGGAGACCATCCATCAGTCATACCTGAGGAGACCACCCATCAGTCACACCTGAGGAGACAACCCATCAGTCATACCTGAGGAGACCACCCATCAGTTACACCTGAGGAGACAACCCATCAGTCATACCTGAGGAGACAACCCAACAGTCACTCCTTTGGGAGGGACATCTTTTCAATGGCTTCTACTAGAACAGGAAGGACAGAGGCAGCTGATAGGAGATGGGTCCCTAGAGCCAGTGCTTAGACAAAGTGAGATGTCCTCAGCGAACTCAGAAAGAGGGAAGTGGGGACCAGGGAGCTTTGAGTGAAGGCAAACTGCCCACTTCACAAATGCTGCACTCCTGAGCCCTCCCCGCCCTTCTCCCCTAGAAACCCTGAGTCCTCCTGGCTGGTTCCAGCTCCTTCCAGAACATGGAGAGGGCAGGGGGGACCTGGGCCTCAGTTTTCCTATTGGTACAGTGAGGATGAAGACAGAGCCTCCATCATGGGTTGTCTGACAGATGAGAGACCATATATCAAGAGCCAGCACAGTTTCCCCAACACAGAGTGGCCGGGCTAGCATTCTGGCTTGACCTTGCCTTTGCTGCAGGGTCTCTGTCTAAGGTGCCCTGTCCTTCCTGCTTGCCCCTGACTTCTTCCATCTTGGGAAGCTTGCCTCAAAACTTCTATGCAACTCACTCCATGATCTCTTTCTCTCTGTGACAGGGACGTGCCCAGGGAGGGACAGGGTCTGGCCCCTTGACCCTGTCAGGGACCACCAAAAAGGCAAGTCCCTGGAGAATGTTTACACGGACCCTGTGGCTGGATGCAGAGAGTGTGGGTCCCGTCCTCGAGCCTTCATTGCAGTCTCCCCTCCATCTCCTCTTCCAGACCAAACTCCAGTAATAAAGTCATGTTGCGCTGTCTGTCCCTTTAATTGTTACTTTGGCAAAGAACAGATTCCCCGTGAAGCATTAAAAGGCTTTATTAAACTACCTCTGAGAGCCCATGCAAGATGGCAAGGTGACAGGGTCCATCCAGCCTGCGGCTCCCTGGGTAGAACCATAGAGCCAGCAGAGTCCACACAGCTTCACAAAACCCATGGGTTATCGCCAGAATCCTGGGACCTGGCTCCATCCCCAAGGGCATGCCTTTTCTCTTCTTACCCCCACCCCCCGCTTTGTTTGATTCAGGATAAATAGCAGAAGGCTTGTCCTGTTTGAGACAAGATCTTAAAATGTAGCCCAGGCTAGACTGGAACTTGAGAACCTTCTGCCTGAGTCTCTAGAGTGCTGAGATCATGGGAGTGACTACCATACCTTCCAGAAGGCCATTTATGGACACTGGCTACTGAGGAGAGTGTGGCTGGCCAAGTAAGTTGGCAAAGTTTGGTTTTCTGTGGCCCCAGGATCTCTGACCAAAAGTCCAAGGGGGGTTTAACTGTACCCAATGGTGGAGAGATCAAGTTTCCAAGGCCATCCTCCTTTCCAGTGGAGGGAGATACCTGGAGAGATGTCCCGCTTGATTAAGGGTCACATTCCTTAAGAATTTGATACAGTGACAGAGCAGAGGCCCAGAGACCCTCTGCCCAGCTCCAGGACCAGCACAGCCAGGAGCAGAAAGGCCTGGGCTTTAGTTTCCCCATTTACAAACAGTGGTAATAACTATGGAGCCAGAATCATAGGGTGGTTTGAAAGATTAGAGATCATGTGTGAGGTGCTTAGCACAGTTCTTGGGACCCAGAAAGAGCTAGCCAGTCTTAGCGTGTAGGTTTCAGGGTGTGAGGGGCTGGCTGCAGAGAGGCTCAAAGCCCTCATCCATCGTCCAGCGAGTGTCCACTCTAAGTTTTCACCTCCCCCTTCATTCTGCTTGTGACCACCCTACTGGGCTGGCATCCTCAGCTCCCTCTTTTAAAAGAGAAGTCTGAAATTCAGAGAGTTTGAGAAAAATCAGTGAGAAAATGGCAGTGGTGGGTTAGACCCTATACTGGCAGCTGCACCCTACCACCCGATTCCCCTTCCCTCGAGTCTCAGCAGATGGCCCCAGGAGAGATATTTTACCCAACTAGCTACCCCAGCTATTCGTGTACTTGGCTTTTCTTGGGAAGGAGAAACCCAAAAGTCACTATGTTGCATGAGGAAGTGCAGAGGACATTTGGCCTCAGCTCCTGCTTAGACTCTGACAACTGGGGCACTCCCTCCCCTGATAAAATGCATAGGGAAGACACGAACATCTCTAAAAGCCATTCCAGACTTCCAGAGTTTATGACCATGGCCTTTGAAAGCCTTGGCTGCGGAACATCTCAGCCTACTGACCTCACAGAGACATAGAAAAGCCATTTGGGGAATTTGACCTCATCCTATAAAGGAAAGTGCTCCCATGGTGCGGGATTATTTTAATACAAGCCCTGCGCTGAGTGGGGGCTACCAATTAAGCACAGTAGCAGGCATCCTTCACTAAAGCATCTGTCTGCCTCTTTGCATTCCACTGACACCAGTCATGTGCAGCCACCATCAACCCTGCTCTGGAAGACCATGGAGCCTCCTAACTCTCCTCTCCACACCCACTCCTGTTCTCATCATAGATGGTGCTGTGTGGTCATGAGATCCTATGGTATTAGTATCTAACTGAGCATCTGGACAATCTACATTTCCCAGCTTCCCTTGCAGCTACATCTGAGTTCTGGTTGATGGCATATGAGCAGAAATAACCTGAGATGCTTTCGGAAGCACAAGAGTAAAACATGGTCCTCTTCTATCTGTCCTTCCTCCTTGTATATCGAGGGTATAGAGCCTGGATCCCAGGGTCACCTCATAGAGGAGAGCAGCACCTCTGCCTTTGTCAATGAGAAAAAAAATTGTACACCCTGCCACTGAGGTCTGGAGTCTGTTTCATTAATGCAGTGATGCCTTGACCACCCTGACTCACACAGTCCCTAGTTGTCCAGTTCTACACCACAGTCGGATGATTCTTTTGGGAATAGATGTTAGATTGCAGGCAGAGCATGGCAGCACATGCCTTTAATCCCAGCACTTGGGAGGCAGAGGCAGGCAAATCTCTGTGAGTTCAAGGCCAGCCTGGTTTGCATAGTGAGTTCCAGGCCAGCTAGGACTACAGAGAGACCCTATATCACTTAAAGGGCCCGGGGAGATAGCTGAATTGGTAAAGTGTTTGCTGCACAGGCAGGAGTCTAGATCCCTAGCACCAATGTGAAAGTTGGGTGCAGGGACTGGACAGATGGCTCAGCAATTAAAAGCACTTACTACTCTTGCAGAGGACCTGGGTTCAGTTCCCAACATTCACATGACAGCTAACTACCATCTGCAACTCCAGTTCCAGGGGATCCAACACCCTCTTCTAACCTCTGTGGCCATTGTATGATATGAGTACATTTACATACATGCAGGCAATACACACATATACATAAAAATAATAAATAAAATATTTTAATAAAAAAAATCTAGGCACAGTGTCATGTGTTTGTAACCCTAACATTGGGGATGAGGCAGAGCGAGGAGGAACCTGAGGCTCACTTGTCAGTCAGTCGAGCTGAATAAGTGAGCTTCAGGTTCAGTGAGCAATCCTGCCTCAAAAAATGTGGCGATTGATAGAGGAAGATACCTAGCACTGACCTCTGGCCTCTGTATACACGTGCACACATACAAACATGCACACAGCATACATTTTAAAACAACTTCCCAAGAAGTCCCATTATGCTAAGGACAAATGCTCTCAGGCCATCTGTGAGATCACCCTGTCTCCTCTCTGGCTTACGCTGTTCAGCTCTCTGCCCCTCTATGCATCCTGAACATGGCTTGAACCCAGCAATGTGATCAAGCTTGTTTCCTGGTTAGAAATCCCTCTGTCTGACATGGTTTCTGTCATAAGTAATCTCAGTTGTCAACTCAATGAGCTCTAGAACCATCAGGAGAGGAGCCTCTGAGCACGTCTATAGGGGATTATCTTGATTAGGTTAATTGAGGTAGACAGACCTGCCCATTGTGGGTGGTGCCATTCCCTGACTAGGATCCTGCACTGTATAGATAAAGAAAGGGAGCTGAGCCCTAATATTCCTTCATCTCTCTCTGCTCCCTGACTGTGGATGTGATGTGATCAGCTGCTTCAAGTTCCTGTTGCCTTGAATTCTCCAGGAAGATGGACTCCATTCTCTTTAACTGTAAGTTGGAATAAACTTTTTGTAAAACTTTTGCTTTGTCAGGGTGTTTTGTTACAGCAACAGAAAAGCAGCAAGGACATTCTCCCCCTAGGTCTGTGCATGGCTCCCTTCTTATCATAAAGTACAGCTTCAAAGTCACTTTCTGAGACGCTGATCTAGCTATTTCCCATCACACTAGCCTCAATTATCTGAGCCACACTTATCACTGTCGTCTATTTTCTTGCTAATTACTTAATTAATGGTCTGTCTCCTTACCCCACTAGAAGAGGGATTTTGTTTGTCTTATTCACAATTATATTCTGGTCCTAGAATAGTTCCTGGCTTGTCCACACATTAGGCATGCTGTGGCCGAGGGCCATTAACTGCTCTTCTTCCATGTGATTGGGAACTGTACCCGTCTTGTACCAGAGGACACTGAGCTCTAGAGAGTCCCAAACCAGCAATGGCAGAGCCCAGATTTCAGCCAGCTGTGTCCGGCTCTGCAGCCATCTTTGCAAATTGTAAGGGTTGTGGTATTTTTTTTTTTTGTCTTTGAGACAGGGTCTCCCTGTAGCCCAAGCTGTTCTGGAACTCACTATGTAGACCAGGTTTGCCTTGAACTCACAAAGATTCTCCTGCTTCTGCCTCCCGAGTGCTGGGATGTGTTGTGGTATTTTTAAAGGAATCTTTAAACATATTATGTGTGCGTGTGTGCGTGTGTGTGTGTGTGTGTGTGTGTGCGTGTGTGTGTGTGTCAGAGGACAACCTTGAATGTGGTTCCTCAGGGATGTTGTTAACCTCCTTTGAGACAGAGTCTCTCCTTGGCCTGGAGCTCACCAATCAGACTAGTCTGGTTGGCCATCAAGCTCCAGGGAGCCTCCTGTCTCCACCTTCCTAGCACTGGGAGTTTTAAGTGGTTTCTGGGAATCTAACTCAAGTCTTCACATGTGTCAGGCAAGCACTTTATAGACTGAGCCATCCGTGATGGCTAATACTGATTGTCAACTTGACAGAATCTAGAATCACTGAAGAGACAAGCCCCGGGCATGTCTGTGAGGGATTACCTAGATTAGGTAAACTGTGGTGGCTAGACTCATTCTTAGTGTGAGTGGCACCATTCCAAGGGCTGGGATCCCAGACTGAATAAGGAATTGAGCACCAGCATTTGTCCGTTTCCTGGCTGCAGATGCAATGGGCCAGCCACCTCACATCCCTGCCACCATGGACTGCACCCTTGAACTGTGAGCCAAGATGAACCCTTCCTTCTCGAAGTTGCTTTTGTTGGGAATTTTGTCACAGCACTAATCACATAACTGAGTCACCATCCCCCAGTCCTGGAAGGCATCTTAACTGGGGTCTTAACGGCTTTTAACAGTTTCTCTCTGTGTGGCTCCTGCCATCAGGGGTTCCCAGTCTGAGGGGGTTGCGCCATGGTTTTCTCCTGAAGAAACACCCACACCCACGCTCACACCCACACCGGGGCAGAATCCCAGCCCCTGAGATCCACAAGGGCAGTTACAGAGCCACAAGGACATGAGTGCACAGGGGAAGAATATGAGTGGTTATGTTAGGGCCTCTGGGGCTGAGAAGGAGGAAGAAGGGGAGAGAGGAGACAGAGGGATGGAGAGACAGAGGTGGAAGGATAGCCGGACAGGCAGAGAAGAGCAGGGATGAGGAGTGGAGAGGAGCAGGGACATGTAGCACCTTAAGCATAGGGCACTGTCTGTCTTTCCCTGGCCCTGCCCCCCCTCCAGTGGGAGAGAAGAGATCACACTACTTCCTAGGAGAGGCAGGAAAGGACCAGAGTCCTCCCAGGCCTCCCTGGCAACAGGTGTGAGACTGAGGAGCCAGGCTCTGGGTATCGGCTCATATTGGCCCCAAATCATCTTATGATATTGGCATCCTCGGCCCCAGGGCAGACATGAGGTGGACAGATTGAATGAACTCTGGAAGGCCCAGGAAGGAGGAGGCTGGCTGCTTCAGCAACATTTTCCCAGTTCTACCCTCTGACCTTCTAAAAAGTCACAGCAGCAAGCCTCCCTGCTCTAATGGAAAATCCCAGCACCACTCTCTAAGAGGCCACTAGCAACCAGGCTGCCGACCTCCACTAGCACCGTGGAAACCAGCCTCCCACGGCTGCAGAGAACCTGACACAGCGCGTGTTCGGAGACCTGCAGAGGGGTTCGTTTTGGCAGTTGGAGTCGCCATGAAAAGTCCAGCAGTCCAGCTCAGTCAGGCCCCGGGGCGTGCACAGCCTGTCACATCCAGGAGGCAGAAGAGAGGCTGGTACAACTCAGCCCTGGAGACTTTCAACCCCAAAGAGCTGGCTTCTCTTTGGGGGCATTGTCTGTGAGCAGTACTGTCCTCACCAGCATCCCTAGGCTCTGAGAAAGCCCTGGCCTTTTTTACTGGCATTTTGTTTTGTCTCGCTGCTGGGTCTTTGCACCAGGAAAAGTTTGGGAGGTACAGGTATGACTGGAGAAGTTTCCTTGGTAGTCCTGGGTTCTGTGTCCAGGGAGTCAACCCAGGGCAGAGTGAAGACACAGGCAGGCTATGGTGACCCGTGTCTGTGTTTAGCATGTGCATATTTTTCTCCTTTTTCAAAAAAGCAAATTTATTTTATTTTTATGTGTGTATGTGTGAGTCTGTGTGGGTATGTGCATGTATATTCAGTGCCTGTGGAAGCCAGAAGAGGGCATTGGATCCCCTGGAATTGGAGTTACAGGCATTTGTGAGCTGCCAGATGTGGGTGCTGGGGAAGTAAACTTGGGTCCTCTTCAAGGGCATCAAGTGCTTTTGACCATGAACCACTTCTCCAGCCCCTGATTGTTTCTTAACTAGAATGTTTTTTTGTTTGTTTTTGTTTTCTGTTTTTGAGACAGGGTCTCACTGTGTAGCTTTAGATGGCCTGGAACTCATTATATAGAGTATCAGGGTAACCTCCACCTGCCTCTGCCTCCTGAATCATGGGATTAAAGATGTGTACCACCATGCTTGCCTAAACAGAGTATATTAATTTAAACTAGACATACAACAGGTAAGTGTATTTGTCAGATGTAATCCAGGGGTAACTTAAGCACCGGGGGGACTTTGTAGGTTGTACCAGAATGTCATGGCACTTTAGGCCTGTGTGCACATTTGTGTATGTGTGTGTGCCTGTGTCTGTCCAGGCAGGTACACACTACAGTGCACACATGGAGGTCAGAAAACAATCTTGGGTAAGTATGAAGATTCAATGAACAGATGTATGCCAAGTCTTAGAGTGTCTGTCCTGTCTCCTGTTTCTTCGTGCAACAAACTGCTGTAAACTATGGGGAGCCCTGGCCAGATTCCCACAGTACCCCATAGGGGGCACTACTCCCCTCATTTTACAGAAGGAAGGGATGAGACTAGGATAGGAAAGCACAGCTGGGTGCTCACCTGTGGCTCTAGCTGTTGCCCCCCAACCCTGGCAGGGAGTCTGACCAAGGCAGGAGCTTATAACCAAGGAAGGTGGGTCTCATTCCAGGTCACCACCCAGATGACAAGCAGTCAATAGGTGGGGTCCTGTGATGGGGCTCCCGTAGGGTTTAGACAGAGAAGGAAGGGGATGCCAGTTGCTCTTGCCCCAGCACAGGCAGACACCCAGCCATGTCCCCAGCAGCCTGACAGAGCCAGCCCTATCCAACCACTGCAAGGGAACAAGAAAATAGCTAGGGGAGCTCTGGGGTCCAAAGGACCTGGGTTCGAATTCCAGCCAGGCAACTTTTGGGAACTCACATTTCCCATGATACACCAAGTCTGGAGCCAAGAAGTACAGCTGAGGGTGGTCCCAGGATGCTCCTGTGTTTGAGATGTGGTGGACACAGCGGCCTTCTGCTGTCACACAGGCGTGCTGGACATAATATCACAAACCCACAGGGTAGCTTGGTGTGAAGTAATATGAGCCGGGCTGAGCCTGGGGCCTAGTGATCAAAGCACACATGGCATGAGGCACTCCCTGAATAGGGTTGACTTAGAGGCTGGGCAGAAAGGCATCAGCTGCCATCTTTGCAGGAAGCCAGAGAAGCCCAAGGGCAGTGAAGAGTGGGGGCTGAGGTGACTGGGGTCGCTGAGGCGGTGACTGACCCAGACTGGCAGGTGCAGACACTGGGAGAGGAAAGAGGCTGCCCAACAGTGAAAAGGAGAGGAATCAAGAGCTCAGCTACAGCAGGAAGGCTGTGGCTGAGGCAGCAACAAGCAAGTAGTCAGAAGGGACCCAGGGGAGATGGAGATGCTATTAGCCCCTGAGACCTCGCTTTGAAGATGGAGAGAATTGCCTCACCTTTGATAAAGCCTGGGATGATAGCAGGCTGCAATTCCATCCCCAGCCTCTGAGTCCCAACACTGGTCCACAGAGAGCATCATAAAGTGGACTAAGAGAGGGATCCAGGGCCCAGATAGACGGGTCAGCGCTTAAAAGCACCGGCTGTTCTTGCTGAGGACCCAGGTTCAGTTCTCAGCACTCACATGGCAGCTAACAATTGTCCCCAGTTCCACGGGATCCAGCACCCTCTTCTGGCCTCTGGGGACATGGCATGACTTATATACATGCACTCAAATACAATATACTCACACACATAAAATAAAGAAACAAATAAACTGGGACCCAGGGTTGGAGAGTTCAAGGTCAAGTTTCAAGGTGAGGGCACCTCACTCTCATGGTCAGCTCAAATCTGTGATTCCCGGCTCCAATTTCCCTTCTGGGTCAAGGTTAATCACTCACGCCTCTCAAAGGCAGCAGCCTGACCTATGGTTAAAGTGTTCCGAATCCCCATCAGCCTCTGTATGGCTTTGGTGCCTCCCCTTGTTGGACCCCTGCCCTGGATATACCCACTGAAGAGGCCCTTCTGTCATTCAGTCACCACGACCCCTGACACAGGGCAATGAGAATCAGGGTCCCATAGCCCAGCTCAGCATCTGGTACACAGTAGGTGATCATGTACATTCACAGAAAAACACAGGAAAGGGGAGGCTGACACTATCAGCTGGGGGGACTGGCTGCTCGACCACTCAAGGAAAGCTACCAGGTGCTCATTAAAGAGCGAAAACGAAACACATCTCATTAAAGAGAAAACCAAGCACATCTCATTTGAAGACTACAAGATAAAACCGCACACAGAAAATCAATGGCCTTGCATTCTTACAGCCCAGAGACCCACAGAAAAGCCAATGAAGAAAGCTCCATTTATAATACTAATAAATAAATACTGGAGAGTCCTTTTCATTTGGGGCACAAGATATTTGTTTAGAGAAATTATAAAAACCCAACAGAGGCTCAATATTAGGAAAGCCATCAACATAATTCATTCCATTAGTAAATTAAGGAGAAAAACATATGATTACGTCAATAGATTCTTAAGGATCATTTAATTAATTTTTCTTTACAAAAACTCCAGGAAAACTGAAATAGAAGCAAATTTCCTATGCATGATAAAAAGAATATTTATCAGAAATCAGCAAATATCATACACAATATTAAAATAATGAAAACCAGGAAAAATATTTTATAAGAATCCTGGAAGTTTTAGACAGTGGAATAGGCAAGAAATTATAATAAATTCGATAAGTTTAGCAACACCGCCACGTATAGTGTAAGACACCATGTAAGTTCTTTACATATGAACCAGAAACTACAGATGTTAAGACACTTGTCCGAAGTCACAGAGCTTCTAAGCAGCAAAACTGGGATTAAAAGCCATGTGCCCAGGCTGCAGGACCCACAGCGCTATAGCTTAGGAGATGTCATCTCTTGGAAGTTAGCGATAAAAAAAAAGATAGAAGGTCCATTGGAACTGATAAGCTCTCTGTCCAAACCACTAGCCTGCATATGTCAGCAATTTCCTAAGTCCAGGCTTCAGCAGCACAGGTAGATTTCTTTAAGGCTCTTTCGTTCCCTGAATCAGCCTTCCCTGAGTCTCGGGCTTGCTTTCCATGGTCTCGAAGCCCTGCTTTATACCCCTTGACTGCTCATCCTCTACATTCCCTCCATGTGCTGTGTAACACTGGAAGGATTCTGGCACATGGGTCTCCTGGCTTTCATCCTGTGGGTCCAGGTGATTCCAGGGGACGGTGCTGCCCTCGGATGTTGAATGACACCTTGGTGGTTCATGAACACTGGACTCTGGGTCG
>NW_008358621.1:216959-330381 GCF_000622305.1 Nannospalax galili | reverse complement strand
CACCCTTGTGGGTCATGAACACTCGGCTCTGGGTGGGTGTGTGTGTGTGTGAGTGTGTGTGTGTGTGTGTGTGTGTGGGTTGTCCCTACATATAAGTGTGGAAGTAGGGGCTGTTGTTAGGGGACTTCTCATTCTTAGTGGTAACTGAGGTTGCCATGGGAGTGGTGGCTCAGGAGATGGATTCTGTGCAGGTGTTTAGAACTGACTAAATGGAAGGGACGTGGAGTGGGGCAGCAGCAAGGGTGGGGAGCGGGGAGCAGGGAAGACTCTAAATTTCTGGTTGAAGAAGCCTGTGGGTGGTGATGTCATTTGCTGTAATGGGGAGCGTGATGAGAGATGGTGCAGGGCTTTGTGATGGCCATGCAGAGGGAACAACTTTCTAAAATTGGATGATAGTATTCTTCTTGGACCATCCCTCCTGGATTTAGTGAGGCCCCACAGCCTGGCAGATGGATGTGTAAGTTCTGTTCACATCCTCCACGACCCTTCCCTTCTCTTCCTGTTCACTGAACATCTGATGGATTGAGATGGGCCACCCTTAGGACTTTCGCACCTCTGTTCCCTTGGTGTGTCACACCTATCTCAAGCTCTATGCCAGGTGGGGACTTCTCTCTGTCATCAAGACTTCCTTGTCTGTCCTGGCAAGGTGCATGCTGGGATACCACCCCTGCCTGTATCAAACCCCAAGTTCTCTATTGGTGCAGTTTCTACTGGGGTGAAGTGAGGAACTGGGGGCCGCATTGGTCCAGAGCTCACAGTTGAGGTAGGCTTCCCTCCTCTGTCTTTCCAGATCGTGCCTTGAATGATTTGATACTGGAGGAGTAGGTAGGGTTAAAGGGGACTGTTTAAACCACTTAAGCAAATAAACAGCTTTCCAACACCCGCAATTATTTTGGAAGCACCTGCTCTCGTATAATTAATGTGCCAATTAAAATGATTATTATAGCCGTTAAAGCAGGTCCCCCAAGAACCGCTACTTGACAATACTTGTTTACACTCATTGGAGTGACTCTACCACCTTACAAAAGAAAAATAACAACAATGCAGTGTCAGTTTTGAATCATCTCCAGTGCAGGCTTTCTGCAGATCCAGGCTCCCGCCTCCACCCATGGGGTTCCCGAGGTTCAGTGCCGTAAAGCCATGAGAACCCAGCTCCGGACAGCTGCGTCCAACATTTTCTAAAGGGGTGCCTGGCTTGGAGGAACCCATTTGGAGGATGGAGAGGGGAGGGGGGCATTGTCACAGCCTGTCTGCCCCACATGTTCATCTTAGGCTAGGCGAACGGTGTCTTCCTATAGGATGGATGCTGTGTGTCCCTTGTATCCTTCCTCGGTGTTGATAGCCTCTTCATGGGTCTATGCCTCTTGCAAACCTGTATTTCCAGCAGGTGATGATGACAACGGTCTGAAGCCCCAGGCTGCTCCCCGACCCAAGTCCTCTTTCTGGCTTTCAGGTATAGGCAAATGGGCCTTGAAGCCCTAGGGCTCTGTCTGGACACTGAGATAACCAGAAGCCAGATAGGCCAGTGTACAGAACCTCCTGGACTTTAATGTGCACAAGAATGGGGGCTAGTTAGTTCACTTCTCTGAGCCTCATTGCCCCCAGCTCTAGAAGAGCACTTGGACGCCCTTCCGGGCATTCAAGAGTGGTTTTCACACACCAAGCACCTCAGTTGACTGACTCTAGGGTGGTGGTGTTAATGGTGACTATGAAGGAGACAAGGTTGAGTCCTGTCTTGTCAACCTGAAGGCTCCTTCTCCAGAGGATATGGCCCAGCTAATTAAGAAGTCCTTCCTTCGTCCAGCAGGGAACATGGCCCCCAGAGTTCAAGCCTGAACAACCACTCTCCAGCCTCACAGTTTGGACAAGGTCCTTCACCCCACCTGGCCTCAGTTTCCTGCTCTTTCTTTGGGGGTTCCAAGGGACCTCTAGACTTTCTCAGCTACTTACAGGGAGGAAGATGGAGATGCAGGCTAGAGTCAGATGATATAGGGCCCTGGAGGATGACCCTAATCGTAATCTCTGTCCTGAGACCTGTGGATGTACTGGATTTGTTTAGTGAGTGCCACAGGCAGAGACAAACTTTGTTAGGCCATAGGGCTGGAGTCCTCTTCTGGATCTTACAAATTCCCTGCTGTCTCCTCTCCTTTCAGCTCCCAGGTATGGCTGACATCACTTCTGCCTGTCCACTCAAGGGTCACTCTCTCTGGATACTTTAGTCACATGGTTCTGATTCCCAGAGCATGGGAAAGTCTCTCTCCTAGGGGATCAGGAGCCAGCCACATGCCTGCTTTCTGGGGAACCCTGCTCCATCCCCATTGGCGAAGTGCCATTCCCACCTTTGTCATTATGTTACTGCTGGACAGTGGAGTGGAATGGCATAGAACCCCAGTGCAGAAACATGGAGTCACCTGATCAGTGCTCACCTGGCTGGGAGCTTTCCCCACTGCTAAGCTGGAAAGTGATCGCTCTGATAGGTGTTTAGACACTATGAATGGGGAGCCCACTGATCCCCAAGACACCTCATCTGTGGTTGGAAATCTCCAGCTATAAGAAAATTCTTTACTAATCAACTAAAAATTAACTTTAACATTCCTCAGGGCCTGCCCTCCCTCCCTCCCTCCCTCTGTCTCTCTCTCTCTCATTCTTCCCTATGTTCTTCCTTCTAGTACTGGAGAGGTAGACACAGGAAAATCCCTGGAGCTCGCTGGCCAGTCAATCTAGCTGAATAGCTGAGTTCCAGGTTCAGTGAGATACTCTGTCTCAAAAAGTAAGGCGGAAAGCAATTGAGTAAGACACCTGATGTCATTCCTTCCTGCCCACCCTAAGCCATGTGCTCAAGACCGCAGTAGACCTGTATCTTGTTGGAGAAAAGATGCCAACAGGATACAGTCCCAGCCAGTGAGGAGTGGGCACTTTGAAAAAAACATTCAGCTACTACAGTTAATCCCCTGGGTCCAAGCATGGCTAATACATTCTCCTTCCCAAAGAGTGAAGACTGGCGGGTACCAGGCAGACAGGCGATGGCTCAGCTCATCCAGGGCAGAGTCCTTACTTCCCACATGTGCTAGAGAAAAGAGCCAGGATCCTGGACACAACATCTTGCTGTGTGGTCTTGGGCCAGTCACCTCCCTTTTCTACATTTTCATAAGACACTTGTCTCTTTGAGGTGGTGTCAGGAAGATGTGTTAAGTCCCACGGCAGGGTTCTGTGTATGAGGATCTAACTGACAAGGTCATGGCTATAGGATGGGGAAGAGGCTGAAAGGAGAGTGAAGGCTGGGAACGGTCTCTGGGGGTGACCCTGAAGCTGAGCCTGAGGGCACAGTGGTATTTGCCAGATGGAGGGAGGGAAGAGCCATGGCGGCAGATGCCGCACAGCAAGGTGGGAAGGAACTTTGGCACGTGCCTGGGGCTGCAGAGGAGCCATATGATCCAAGCGGTGAGCCCACTGGGAGCCTCACAAGCATTGAGGCTGAATCAGAAGGGCCTGGCACACTGAACCAATGACCTTGAACTTGACCTCTGAAGGTGATGGAGAGACCTGTGAAGTGTAGGGTGGAAGGAGGGGCTTAGTACAGCAGGCTGTCTGTTCTCAAAAAGCATGTGGCTGTGGCTGTCTGCAAGGAGATGCATTGTCACTGGGGCTTTGCACTGGATGAGAAGAGGTGGGGACTGACGGATAGGTTGAGGAGGGAGGGAGCTGGAGTCAGCTTTCTGAAACATCTCTCATTTCAGCTGTGGTATTTTATTTCACTGGCGTGCTAGAGTGGAAGTTCACCTTTAATCCTTCTCCGACAAGTTAAGTCAGCCCCCTTGTCATTTAAACCCAGCAGGGCGTGAGTCAGGCAGAAATGCTGAAAATCACACTTTGGGCTTAATATAGCTTACTATTCCACGGCTTGGAGGTCTGCCAGCACCTTAGGCCAGGACCCCCACCCCAGAGGCAGAGCCATCCAAATTTCACCTTGAGGGGTGCCCTGGCTGTGCTGCCATTACCTCTAGTCTTCCCCTCAGCCCAAGATCCTCTGGGGGAAAAACACAGCAAAAGCTAACCGCACAGTAGCAAGGATACAGTGTAATCTATGTATAGCATCTTGGTTTATAGCTCAGAGAGGGGAAGTGGTTGGCCCAAAGCCACACAGCGGGACACTCTGCCAGGACCTGGCTCTCTTCTCTTGGATGCAATGGGTAAATGAAGATGCACCCACAGATGAACTGAGCCCTGCTGGCCTTGAATCCTCCAGGATGCGGTCTTCCACCAGTATCCAATAGGAAAACCCGTTGCTGGTGGACTCCATGTGTGTCCAATAGAACGTCCTGTTATTTGAGAGTCCATGCCAGTTGCTGGCTCTCTCTTTTGACAGCTTGGGAGCCAAGAGCTCTTATCAGCCCCATATGGGGCAGGGAAAAGATTTCATTGCCAGTATCGGGAACTTGATCTTAATCCCCAAGAGAAGATGGATTTTTCTGGTCAAAAATTTCTCTCCTGATGCCAAAAAGGGCAGCTATGAGCTGCCAACACCAAGCCCTCCTTTCTTTTCCTGTTATCTCCTTCTGTGGGCCAAGAGCAGCCAGTATGCAAAGCCAGGCTGATGGAGTCCCAGCTCTGGACTGATCCTGCCCTGTGGGCAGTTCTTGCTACTCACACTGACTGTGGCACTCTCCCCTCCCCATCCTGGCCTGGAAGGCTCATGAAGAGCAGTTCTGACAGGCTTCCCACCCCTCCAATATACCCCTAGAGCACAGACCTTGGCAACCCAGGCTGGATGGAACCCTGTGCATTTGGCTTTCAGTAGCCACCCACCCAGACATCTGCTACTGGGACTCTTGAGCATTACGAGGGGGTGTCAAGGAACCGTTGAGAACATGTCCCTTGGTCCCACAGAAATGCACAACATGGGTTGGGGAGATAGCTTAGTAGAGTGCTGGTTGAGTGAGTCTGAGGTCCCGAGTTTGGATGTTCAGCACACATGTAAAAAGTCAGGCATGGTTGCATGTATCTGCAATCTCAGCACTGGGGTGGTGGGGCAGAGACAGGAGGATCTGTGGGGCTCACTAGCCAGCCAGTCTAGCTGAATTGATGAGATCCAGGTTGAGTGAGTGACCTTGTCTCAAAAAGTAAGGTGATTGATAGAGGAAGATACCCAATGTCGATCTCTCTCTCTCTCTCTCTCTCTCTCTCTCTCTCAACACATCTTGGCCATGTTTTCTACCTAATGTTGAACTTTCTCTCTCTCTCTGTCTGTTTCTCTCTCTCACACACGCACTACACAACACATCTTGGTCATATTTTCTAGATCTCTGAGCATCCCAAGAAGCCTATCATGCAATTCCTAAGAACCCAGGGACTCCCATCAAAGATTTTGACCTTGGTCTGCCAGTCACCCCAGCATATAAGGGAAAAGCAGATAAATAAAACTTGGTGAGAGAGAAAAGATGGATAACTAACCTATCAGGTATTGCTTCTCCAACAGAATGCACAGTGTACCAAGGAAACATGGCAGGGGCGCTTCTCAACTCTGTCTTGGAGAGATAGTCAAGAAGCTTGCAGAGGAGAGAGTGAGTAAGGTCTGGCCAGGCAGAAAGGAAGGGATGAAATCATATGGAGGAGCTATTTCCTCTGTGGAGGGAGATGGAAATGGCTTGATTTCAGGGCGTCTTATTTGTTCCACACAGATCCTGTAAGCTACTGGGGCAAGAGTGATGGAACTTGCTAGCTGGTTGAGGAACTAGAACCTAACCTCCTAGTGACATGGGGCTGGACTGGAAGCCCTCCCCAGAGGAGAAGGGCTGCACCTTGTTCTTTCTTACACCCCTAGCCCTTGCTTCATGCTTAGGAAGTTCTAGAAGCTGCAGTGGTCTAAAGACCACTGAGTTAACTGTGTGGTAGAACTGTAAGGAATTAAATCCAGAATAAGCACACAGGGCCACAAAGTAAGAAAGATGCACACTTCCTGATGCCTCTTGGTCTCTGGCAGGAAGATCTTATTTTATACCTCCAACAGGGCCACTACAACTGACCTACTTAGAGTCATGTAGTCCTGGACATCTCAGCTTGGAGATATGACCTACCAGCCTTCTCTTTCTTGTTTAAGAGTTGACCAAATGAAAATTAGGGGAGAGGAAACCATTAGAACCCTTAAAACCCAGGTCCTCCCCAGAGGGACATTGGATTTCTGTTTCCAGGTCCCCCCTCTACTTGTGGAGAGTTTTACCTTTCTGTATGAATTCGTGTATGTGTGTGCGTGATTGTTTGTGTATATGGATGTGATTTTAATCTTTCAATAAAAGTTTGCGTGTTGCTCTTTGCTGGTCTGAGATTTTTCCAGCCTTTTGATTCTTTAATTAGTTGAGAAAACGAAACCACCTATAACCCCTAGCTAGATACCGTGCCACCAGCAACCGAACAAGAATCTCGCCTCCAAATAATCAATGCATTGTTTAGTGTCTTTCCAAATTCCCAGAATGTTTTGGAAGTCATGTTCATTGTCTCCAGGACAGCAAGGCTACCACCAGTTCTAAGGTGAAGGGCTAGGGACATTTGGAAAGGACAACTCACTTGGTAGTTTATGAATGGCATGCAGATGGAGGCAGACCAGAGGGAAGTTTTCCTGTCTTTATGTTACCTACAAAGGCTTACCCAGAAGCTCAAGGTCACACCTCTGCTGGACTCCAAATGCCCCTCAGGTCTGTCCTCCCACCAGCTAAGCTTCTGCCTCCATGAACTCCAAAGAATCTGCTCCCATTCAAGGCCCCGGTGGGCTCCATTTGGCCAGGAGTCCTGGGCACTCACTGCTGTGGTGGATGCAGCTGGTTAGTCTCTCTTTCAAAAGCATTTCCTCTGTTGGCTTCTGAGACCCCTCCCTCCCTCCTTTCCTCTTTCTTTTATGTGTATACATGTAGAGGTCAGTGGTCAACATTAGGTGTTGTTCCTTAAGCTCTATCTACCATCTTTTTTGAGACAGTCTCTTATTGGGGTGGAACTTGCTGATTAGGTTAGTCCCAGGGATTCATCTGTACCTGCCTCCCAGTGCTGGGATTGTAAGAATATGCTACCCAACCTGGCTTTTTTACAGGTTTTGGGGATCAAATGCAGGTCTTCATGCTGCGCCATTCTACCTCTGCAGCCCCACCCCCACCCCCTTGCCTCTAGCTTTCTACCCACTTCGCTGGATGCTCCTTCTCAGCATCTTGACTGGTTTGATTTTTCTGAATCTTGGTGCACCCTGTGTCTAGCATCAGGTCCTTTCTTTCTCACCCCTTTTTCCCAAGCCTACGTCTTTAGATCCATATTCTGATGACCACTGTCATTACAAAACCACCCCCGAATGGTGGTGCACGCCTTTAATCTCAGCACTCAGGAGGCAGAGACAGGTGGATCTCTGTGAGTTTGAGGCCAGCCTGGTCTCCATAGTGAATCCAGGTCAGCTATGGCTACCAGGAGACCTTGTCTCAAAAAGACCAAAAAACAAACAAAACAAAACAAAATAAAACCACCCCTCGGGTCACCAAGAAATAACAGTTTATTCGGCTCATGTTTCTGGAGCCTAGGAAGTCCAAGTTTACCAGGCTGTATTTGATGAGGTCCTGCTTGCAGAATGCACACTTCCATCAGGAGCCCAATGCTGTGACTACCAACCCACCACACTTCCATCAGGAGCCCAATGCTGTGACCACCAATCCACGCATGCTTCCATCAGGAACCCAGCCCCATGACATGGCTGCTAGCCCTCTTTCACAGCAACATCAGTGTATGTGGACAGAGCCCTGGCAATCTTGTTTTCTCTCTCTCTCTCTCTCTTTCTCTCTCTCTCTTTCTCTCTCCTGCCCTTTTTGAGACCTGTAACCCCAGCTGGCCTATAACTCGCTATATAGACCAGGCTGGCCTTGAACTTACAGAGATCCACCTGCCTCTGCCTCCTGAGTGCTGGAATTAATGGTGGGTGCTACCAAAGCCCGGTCCTTGTCATCTCTTAACAATTTTGCATTGGAGGTTAAGTATCCCACTCATGAGCCTCAGGGGCTCCTTCATGCCCCCAAGTAGCCTCCTCCAGGCTTGACCTCTTCCCCAAATTACTGATTTACGGACTTGGCTGCTGATGTGACAACTCCATTGTTACATTTTAGTGGCACTTCATCTTAAGATGGCTGACACAGTACCTGGCCCCTGGTCCTCCAAACTTCTCATCTGTTCTGTCTCAGTGGCCCTCATTGAGCTACCCTAATGCCACAGCCAGGAGCCATCCTGAATCCCCCTGTCCACCATCACTTGCATGTATTAGCAAGCCCTCTGACTATCTGTGAATCACAAGCATCAGTTCAAAGTCAAACCCTTTTAATGGTCACAACAACCTCAATCACATGCTCTCCATAGCCCATAAAACATCTTCACCATCACTACCCTGGTCCTTACCAGCCATGGTCACCTCTGACCTGAGCAAGTTCCATAGTGACTTCTCTCGGTCCCCTGGCATACTTACCAGCAAGGAGCTAATTAAGCAAGCCAGATACTTCTAGTACCTCCATTAAAATCTTCAATGCTGAGCTGATGACGTGGCACAGGGGGTAAAGGTGTTTCCTATCAAGACTGACGACCTGAGTTTGATCCCTGGAATCCACATGGTGGAGCAAGAAAACCAATTCCCTCAAGTTGTCCTCTGACTTCCACACAGTGCCATGGCACGCACATGCACACGCACACACACACACACACACACACACACACACACACACACACAAATAAAAATGTGGAAAAAAACCCCAAAATTTCATTGCTCCTTGGAGCTCAGAACCCACCCCCACACCCCAGAATCAGCTTCCTGAAGCTTGAGTTCTGACATGCATCTAGCCTCTCCAAGTCTTCCTCTTAGCGTCCCTCTCTGTTCCAGCCACACAGGCTTATTTCTTGTTCTCTGGCCACCCAACACGGATCCATGGCTCCTGTGCCTCACTCACCTGGGAACACACTGCTTTCTTCCCTGTCCTTGCTGGCTCCTGCTACCCTTGAGACCTCAGCTTCTTGGAGGGGCTGTTCACAACCACCAATCCCTTTCCACCCCACCAGTCTAGTTTAATCAGATGTATTACACTCCTCAGAGTTCACTGTCTCTCTTGATGATTTAGCTTTTTAATGCTTCCCCCAGGGGTATGCGTGGGCCTGTGTTCTGGTGGAACCATGCTGACTCTGGTGCCACTGACAGGTGAGAGTGAATGTTAATTGTTCTAGTAGAGTGGCCATCTCTTGGATTTTCCTAAACCACAAAGCAGAGCCACCAGCAGGGTCAAGGGCACCACAGTCAACTGGGAGCTAGTTAAAAACACAGATGCCCTGGGGTTCCAGCCTGGAGCTTCCCACCTGATCTTGGAGATGGAGTTTTGAGCATCTATTCAGGCCCTCCCCGGCTGCCTTTTCTCTTGTTCTATGTGACTGGTGTGGTAACACTGGGCACTGGACACCTCCTCCCAGAGATGCTGCAGCTTTGAGAGACCAAGGAGGCCAGGAAGGCCTGCCAGGCAAGGGCTGTCCTCCTCACTCTTTCCTTGGTTCTGTAAAGCCGAGGTTGGTCCAGGGTTCAGGGAGGAGCCATGGATAGCCAGGGCAAGCAGCTTTCAAGCTGGGCTCCAAAGTACGGGATCACAGGGCCACAGGGCCTGTTCTGCCTCATTCTCTGGGAAGGGCACTCTGGTCTCCATCCACCACCTGGGAATATGGCTTATGCCGTTAGATGGTACCCTCCCTTATGGCTACAGTTTCCTCTTTGTCTTCAAACAAAACACTGCAAGGAAATAAGAAAGCCAGTGATGGGGGCTGGAGAGATGGCTCAGCGGTTAAGAACACTGGTTGTTCTTGCACAAGACCAGAGTTTGAATCCCAGCACCCACATGGCAGCTAACAACTGTACGTAACTCCAGTCCCAGGGGATCCGACAGCCTCTTCTGACCTTCATGGACATTGAACGAAATGGGTGCACTGACCTACATGCAGGCAATACATGCATACACATAAAATAAAAAAATAAAATTTTTTTAAAGTTTTTTTTTTTTTTTTTTTTTAAAGAAAGCCATTGACAGTGGGGATGTTTTGAAAGGATTCTCCGCTTTAAGGAGAGCTGAGATCTCCTGAGTGTCTTCACTGCGGGGTGCGGCTTCCAGGAACTGGAACCCAGTAAACTTACATCACCACCATGGCCGGGCCAAGGTGATGTTGCTATGACTGTCTTTCGGGAGTGTAGGGGTCAGATGGAATTTAAGGAGCCCTGCCCTGGAGGTCCTCTCCAAACATCTTCCTGTCTTATTCTGAAATGACCTTCTCTGTACCCTGTAGGTCACTAGGAAGCATTGGAACAGGTACCAAATGAGTCTGGTTGCAGACATCACCTCCACTAAGAGAACCAAGTACATCTGTCCATGCCCAATTGCAGAAGTCTCAAAAATGCAGGAATGTCAGGTCACTGTCAAAGTCAAGCCCCTAGACGGACTGCAGGCATTCTAAAAACCGGTCCTTTCTTTCTCTCCTTTGCCTTCCTGACCTCCAGGCTTAGTCTTGTCCTTTCTGGCTGTAGTTCTCCTGGAGAGCTCCCAGCACAGCCCCTGGGAAGCTGGCAAGCATGCATGATCAGGCAGCACCATCTAACCTGGAGGTGAACACCCTGGGCGCTGTCTCCAAGGCTGAGAGGTGGGATAAAAGGATGTAGAAAGCAGGGAGGTATTGCTGCTTGTCCTTCTCCTCCCCCTCTATCCCTCCCCCTGCACCTCCTTCCCCTCCCCACCTTGCACCCCTCAGCCTCCAGTACCCCCACCCCATCCCCTCTCCCTCCATCTCCTTCTACCCTTCTCAGGGTTTCAGTGGCCCTGTGACCCAGACTCAGAGAAGCTCTTGGGAACAAATAGTGCAGAAGGACACAAAACAAAGACGGGATGATAAAAACCGCTGTGAAAGGTTAAATTCCCATGATTCCCTGTGGTTGCTTAATGGATTTCTATGATATAAACAGACCTTTGGCTTTGCCTGCTGGGCAGGTGACCCCCCTCCCCCCACCTAGATGAATTTAGACAGGTTTCCTAATAAGAAATGTTCCTGTTCCCTGTGCGCCACAAAGAGCCTTGAGTTACAGAGACCCACCCACACTTCCCCAAAAGGACAAGTGCACACATGTCCACCTGGGGTCACGCAGCTGATCTGAGAAAACGTGAGTGTACATTGGAGCTTCAAAGCTCTGCCTTGTGTTAATTTGTGTGTGCATGTGTGTGTGTGTGTGTGTGTGTGTGTGTGTGTATGTGTGTGTGAATACGACGCCACAGTAAGTGTTGGGAAATCACCCTCAAGCATTGGTCTTTGCTTCTATGTACGCTATTGAGACAAGGTCTTAGTGGTGTTGCATCCTCCCGGCTAGCTGTCTCTCAGACTTCTAGGAATTCACCTGTCTCCACATCCCAAGTCTCTGCAGGTGAACTGGGATTACAGGCACTTATGCTATCACATCTGTCTTTACTGGGTTCTGGGTATTCGAACTCAGGTCTTCACACTTGTACCACAAAGTGCTGTGTTTTTAGCCACTGAGCCATCTTCCTAGCCCAGCCTACAAGGTTCATGTAACCAGCATTACCGCAGTGACTCTGCAGTAGCTGCTCGGGGTCACCGGGGCATTCACAGTCTGGCAGCAGGTGCTTTGAGATCATGAGGTAACTATTGAAATAGACACACAAAGAGAGAGCATAGGGGAGGCTTGTCTAGAATTTTCCAGAGAAGTCCGAGGATACAATATAACCGGAGACCCAGCCTCTTAGGATAGCTTTATTTTCTTCATTTGAAAAGCAGGATTTACCGTGTTGCTTGCTCCACAGTGACAAAGTCCTGACCTATGTAAACCCTTTGACCCCTGGCTCCTGGGACAGGCCCAAGGGTGTTAGCCACTCAGATTAGTATTTACTCAAGTCCCCCGTTATAGGCATAAATGGACACAAATGACGAAATGAAGATTGACTGTATCACTCATTTCCTAGAACCAAACTCTGCTTTGAACCCTAAGGTAGACTGGATGCTAGATAACCACCTCCTACTGGTCACGTGTGGAATTGCACCTCTGCCCTGTTAGTCTTTGTATTATTGTTGAGAGCAGGAGCTTGTAGATGGAGACTGCGAAACTCCAGTCTGGGAGATGATCCCACAGAATAGTGGAAAAATCCCAGAGAGAAGGTAGAAGGGGGAGTGAGGCTTGCTTAAGTTGCATGGGGCTTTGACAGACCCAATACCCAGCACCTGGGGGCCTGACCATTCCCTCAACATCTCCACGTTTTCCAAGACATCTTATGAGACAGATAACTGCTTCCTTCTCCGACTCTCCCTCGACACAAACAACATGACATAATGATGGCAGGTTACAAAGTAAATAAGATTCGCTTTGCTGGAATCCCTCTTGATGTGAGTTTGTCAGGAAATGGCTCTGTGAAAGGGCAGTACCATTCCTTTGTCAGGCAAGCACAGAATATTCTAGAGGCTCCAGAGGGAGAAGATTTGAATGTCAGGAGCCTTCTGGGTTGTGACAGAACTTGACAAAAATATGAATGTTCTATTTCTGCTCTGCTGCAATCTGATGCCACCAGCTCCATGTGGCAAGCGGGCTCTGGAAACTTGGCTTTTCTGAATGGTGAAATGCATTTTGCTTCTTTAATTTAAATGGGAACAGCCACGTGTGACCAGTGGCTGCCGCTTCGGACAACACAGACTGGGGCAGGGGTTCTGATCACCCACGTTCAGTTGCCTTACCCATCACTTCCTTCCCTCCGGGGTCCCCAGATCAGGCTGCTGATGGCAGTCAGAGCCATCGGCTCTCAGATATCTCTATAGAGCCCAGCTTTTGAACTCTATATCTCGAAATTTATAATTGTGTGTGTGTGTGTGTGTGTGTGTGTGTGTGTGTGTGTGTGTGTAGAGCTGTGGATTGAATCCAGGATCTCACACATGCGAAGCAAGTGCTCTGCGACTGAGCTACATACCGAGGCCTCTATGCCTTGGGAAAGCTCTGATGATCCACTGTTCAGACACATCTTCTTAGCAGAGCAGAGCTACTGGACTAAACACATGCGCTGGGCCATTTTGTGCTCACTGGGCTGAGCAGGCAGGCAGTGGAAACCCGTCACAATACCCCACTTTTCCCTTCTGAAGGGATTGGAGGCCTGGGTCTGACTGGGCCTGTGAGATCTATTCATTTCTTTCCAAGCCTGACTCTGTAAGCTCATTCAGGGGATGGGGGAAGGAAGGCAGGAGATAAGGGACAGCTTGCTGTTTTGAGGCCAGGCTTCGGGAGGGGAGATGAGAATGGGGGAGGGGAAGGCTGAGGGGGCTTGTCTGGTGGAGGGATGTCTATTGGAGAAGGAGCGGGGGCTCCCCTTGCTGGGTCTCCCATGGCCTCTGGAAGTCATGTCCAGTCTGGGTCTCTGTTGGTAGGCCCTTATCTCTCCCTCCTCAGCTGGTTCCCTGGGAAAAGAAGAGGCCAGAGCAGCAGCAGCCAAGGGAAAGCTGGCAACTCTTCTCTGGAATTTCCTTCCGCCCTGTACTCCCTCCGCTCCATCACAGGCAGGGCACGTGGACTCCTCTGGTTCTGAGGAGAGCAGCCAGTGAGCCAAGCCACCACCCTGTCCAGCTACAGAACTAAAAGGGCCCAGGCATTTGGCTCCAGCAGGCAATTTGCATGTTATTTGCATACATCTGCATACCCCCCACTCCTGAGGTCTTCAGTCAAAGGATGTGAAATGAAATAAAATAAATTAATTAGTGCAGTTTACCATAGTCCAAGACACAGGGCCTGACACCCATCAGAGATCTAACTGATTCTTCAGGCGGTCAATACAGAGGCAGCCCACGCTGGGCAGAAGGTCCAGGTACAAAAGGGAGAGGGGAACCTCCATCTAGCCTGGGGGAGCTTCATGCTGTAACCCCAGCTTTGGGAACACAGTGGAGCTGTTGGAGATGCCTCTCCTGGCTCCCTACATGGGCCCAGCCTGGGCTGACATCTGGCAGCTGCCTCTGAAGGGGGATTGTCATCTCCTTGGGCACGGCAGTAACATTCAGTTTCCTACTGGCATGAAGATGGCTGCTTGGAGACCATGGAAGGTTCTGGGGCCCCTGGTATCTTCCTGTCTCTAGCTCCTCCTCACTTTCACTCCCAGACTGTCCCCACCAATCCACAGCCATTTTCTTTTCCCTTCCCTCTGATCCCACTTATGGATGAGGGAGGGTGGAATGTGGCCCCACTGTCAGCAGTAAGCTGGGGTTCATTTGTCCCCATTCCTCTGCCAGGTGCAAATAAGACGCTCATAGCCCGTGACAGCCAGCCTGATAACTTGTGACATCACTGCTGGTGATATAGTTTGTGACATGGGTCCTGCTGGCCTTGACTTTGTCTGGGTTGGTTGAACTCCCTCTCTTAAGATTGGGGCCTGTGGTCCAGATGTCCGTCACACATCTGTGGGGTGTGTGTAGGGACCCTTGGAACTGATTCCAAGCAGGAGGGGTTATGACGCCCAGGGAAAGGACAGACCTGGGTTAAAAGGAACGTGGGCACAGCTAGCAAAACAGTATTCATCAGCAAAGGATAAATCAAAGACCAGGCATGCAAGAAGGATGGTAAGGCTGGAAGGAGGTGGAGACCACTCTGAGTCCAACAGCCTAGTACCCATGACTTTCTGTTCCCCTTACCCCAAGTTTCCAGGCACTGTGGATGGCTGCTAGGCAGTGTAGCTGAGATGACCCTGAACTTCTGATCCTCTGGCCCTCAGCTCCCAAGTGCTAGGATTACAAGTGCACACCACCCACCTGGTGTAATGCTGTGCTGGGAATCAAATCCAGGACTTTGTGCTTACTTGGCAAGCATTCTACCCATGGAGCCACATTCCCAGCCCCAACAATGTGATTTCCATGGGGGGTTAGTAACGATGAGCCATGAGTTCACTTTTCCTATATCCTATTTCCACATGGCCCATGGATTTTATTATTTTTCTTTAATGGTTGGAAAAAAAGAGAAAAAGGGCTTTTTGTGACAGAAAAAAATTATACAAAATTCAAGTGCCCATGCATAGCGTGTTTTGGGACTGTGGCGCGTCCTTTCATTCACATGATGTCTGAGGCTATTTTCCCAACACAGAAGCAGCTTGAACGGGCTGTGACACACTCCATGGCTGGCAGAGAGGAACACATTTACAATATGGGCCTTCCCTGAGAAATGCTGCCCACCCCTGGCATAGGTCCCAGAGGAGGGACTCCCTGGGCATGACCTCACAGAGCAGCCTACCATCCTGCCACACTCTCCCTGGAGCCCAGCCCCTGTCCCTCTGTCACAAGGGGACAGTAGGCTGGGATGCTCTATTCACTCCCTTCTTGGGCCTAAATGCCTGCTGGGGTCTATGAGAAGTGGGCTTAGGTGACCGGTTATCTCTGAAATGCATTGTGTTTTTGGTCATTTGAGACAGAGTCTCACCAGTATCTCAGGCTGGCCTAGAATTGGCAGACCTCCTGCCTCAGTCTCCCAAGCTCTGAGGTGCACACTGTCATGCCCTACTATAAGGCAGTGTTAAAGAAGACAGGAAGTCTTCCTGTTACCTCCCCAAAACCAGACACACGGCCAAAGCGTCCCGCTTAGAGCTTATCAGTACTGTTCTTCAGTTGTGCACTGTCCCCAGGGCATGTGGCGTTTTCAGTGACTTCTGCTGGGGTATCGATAGGTTTTCTGGGAGCAGGGGGTCTATCATGGGCACAGAGGGGACCAGAGCCAGATGGATCCTGGCTGAGAGGTAGTCTTTGAAGAGGTGTCCACAAAAGACTTGTCAGAGGGCAGCTTAGGAGTGGACAGAGTTGAGGACACACCTGTGAAGGTGCCCTGGAGACTCCATTGCAGCTCTGGCACACAGGGACAACCATGCGGGGTGGCCACTTACCCGGTACCACACGATCTCACGCATGCGGCCGTCTGTCTTGAAGTTACACTTCAGGGTCACGGCATCCCCAGCCACCACAGGAGGGAGGGGCTCAATGTTGACTGTCAGGTAACCTGTGGGGGGAAGGAGAGAGGGGATGAGACAGGCAGGCATAGAGGTAGTTCAGCAGTGTGGGACCCCTCCTGCCCTGAGGACCCCACCTGCACTTGGCTACATAGGCCTCACTCCAAATAACACAGCAGGCCTCTCCTTCTTCACAGTCCTTAGTAACTCCCTTTGGTGGCCAGACACATCCTGATACGTGGGACAGTGAGGTGATCTGATCCAGCCTGAACTGGTTTTAGGTGCATGCGCAGAAAGACAGCTTGCTTGCATCGTCCTTGAATGAACTTTTAAGGAAAATCCCCTATTTACCATCTTATGCCTATGCATGACTGAATGTATATTTGATTAAAATCAGATGCATCATGGGAAGGGACATTCACAGTGAATAAAGGCTTCCTTAGCCCAAGCTTGTCAATCAAAACAGAAAACCACCTCCACTCCACCCCAACAAACAGCTCCTCCTTCTCTTGAACCCTCTAAAGGAAGAGGGGGAACCCACAGCTCCTGAGTGAATCACACTCAGAGCCCACTGTGAATAAAACCTATTGATACTTTTCTGACTGTGTTTGGGCTTCTTCAATTCTTTGAGCAAGACCTCAAGGACCTAGAAACAGCTGGTGTAGACAGGCCTGACTGGAAGGCTGGACCAACCCCAGTAGACTGTCCATTGCTCATCACATAACTAACAGGAAGACTGGGAGCCATTCTCATGCTCCCTCTGTCTCACTGGCAGGTCACTGTTTGTCATCTCCATGGCTCCCATGGATCCCAGACCACAAACACTCCTTAAGACAATCTACCCTCAAGGCAGACCTGCCGGCACCTTCTGGAAACCTCTCCAGGTAGACCTACAAGACCCTTGGAGGCCCTGTGAAGCTCAGTGGGTTAAAGCTCTTTCTGTGTGTGCTGCCTAATCTTGGCTGTGAACTTGCATACCTGGGAAAAAAGGAACCTCAAATGAATGAGCCCTGTGGGCACATCTGTGGGGCATTTCCTTGATTGATCATCGACTTGGGAGGGCTAGGCCCAGCCCACTATGGATGGTGCCATTCCTGGGCAGGTGGACAGGGACTGTATAAGAAAGGTAGCTGACCATGAACCTGGGAACAAGCCAGTAAGGGCAGTCCTCCATGGTTTCTGCTTTGAGTTCCTGCCCTGACTTCCCTCAATGATGGACTGTGTCCTATAAGATGAAATAAACTCCTCCCCAATTGCTTTTGGTTACAGTGTTTATCATAGCAACAGAAAAGCAAACTAGGACACCATGTAAGCCTGACAACCTGAGTTTAACCCCTAGATCCCACCATGGAAAGAGAGGCCAGACTCCTGAAAGCTGTCCTCTGACCTCCACACACACAGACCATGGACTGTCCCCATACCCACATTAATAAGAAATTAAAAAAAAATTTTTTTTTTTTTAAGAACTGCAGAGTCCACAGAGGAAGGCTGGGCTCCGACCCTGAACTTTGCCCTCTTTGGAGGGGTGACACCCCTGATTGGTGCACTGACAGAAGCAACTTGAGGAAGAAAGTTTATTCTGGCTCTTGGTTTTGGGGGTGTGCAGTCCATCACTGAGGGGAAGGTGTGGTGGAATTTTCTGGAGTGAGCTTGCAGCTGGGGTTTGTTATATGACATTGACCAGGAAGTAGAGAGCTCAGGCCGGAAGTGTGATGGGGCTGCAACCTTTGAGGCCCACTCTGTAGGGACCACTTCCTCCAGCTGGGCCCTACGCGTAATGGTCCCACAACATCCCAAAACAGTGCCACCCATGGGGGACCAACTACGCAACGTAAGCCTGCATAAGGTAACAATCATCTTGCTGGTCTGTGTGCTTACCAGGTGTCTTCAAGTCCACCCTCACTGCCCACACAACCACGGTCCTTGAGGCACACTGGGATCTGGTCCACCCAACCTACTGTTTAAGTCTCAGAGTCACTCCCAGGAAGAGAGCCCTGAGAAGCCGCCTCTGGCTTCTTTAACACCCATCCCAGTACCCTGACAGTCAAGGGAGGGCAGTGGCATGCGTGGCTAAGGAGGAGGAAGTGATTATAGGCTGACCCCGGGGAAGGGGTCTTGGATATTTGCAAGCATCAGACAACAGGTCTTGTCCAGTTCCTTCACCTGGGAATGGACACCCAGCTGCCAGGAGTCCAGTGCTTGGACTCCTGCCCTAGAAGCCACCAGCTTGAAGGTACCACTGTCAGGTGAGACATCTAGTCCACTTCTCTGCCTCCCCAGCTCCAGCCCAGAGACCCCAAGCTCACTCCAGCTTGGCAGGGACTTCATTCTAGGACTGATCACCCAGGCTCATATGATCAGCTTCCTGATGCTGATGTCCATCTATTGATTGACTAGATCAATCCAGTCCAATCATTTTAATGAGAAAAGCAGCCAAGATGGGCAGGGATTTCAATTGTGCAGGCAACCTGAGTAGATCGAACCAGGGGCCCGACCCCTGCCTGCAGCTTAATGGGTACAACACAAAAGTGGACCTTGGAGATCAATGCTCAGTGAGGAAGTAGGAGTCCAGTCCATTCTTCAGGGCCCCAGCTCCAAGGTGGGAGATAAAGGAGTCTCTAATGTAGGCTGAAGTCAGTTCATGGAGAGCTCCTGCGTCCACGGGGTCTGAGAAAGCAGCAGCCCAGCCACAGTAAGACCAATGGTCTTAGTTCAACACATTTGTTCCTATGTACCCTGGGCAGGACCTGGGCCAGTGTTTGGGATGCAAGTACTTTGAACTCGGACACACACACACACACACACACACACACACACACACACAAGGGAAGACAGACAGCACCATGTAATCATCACTCAGAGGGCCAATGTAGAGGTGGGCACAGGGAGGGAACTATGAGAGCGGATAGAGAAACTGGGTTTATCGTGTGAGCCAGGCCCCAAAGTGTGACTAACGAGGGGGGGGTCTCCCTCAGGAGAAAGGACCCCAAGGAACTGGGCGGGGGGGGCGTGGCTCCTGGACAAGCCAAGCCTGTGTGACATAGCAGGCATGGTGTGCACCAGGCAGCAGATAAGTGTGTCACACACATTCATTTACCCAGCATGGTGGTCCTCGAGGAGCTATCACCGTGCCCCAACACACCCAAAGAACAGAGAGGTACACTAACTGCCAGAACACAGGAGAGCTGGGGTTCATACCCAGACCTCACCATTCCTTGGTAAGTCCTACCCCATTAAGTCACAGCCTGTCCAGGGACAGGAAAGGTGGTAGAATGCAATAGCGGACTTATATCTGCAGCCTGTGTACTTCCCTTGCAACCAGGGTGCCCAGAGCAAGGGTGGTGGTGTTGGGGGACTCGGGTGCTGCTGGGGGTGGTGGTCACACAGTGGTCCAGTTCCTGATTACGCTGGACACATCTTGACCTCCTGGATTTCCATTCTGGTTTTCCCATCTTGGAAGGTGTAGACAGGAGTTGAGCATCACTAGCTCAGCTGTTGATGGGCCCAATTCCAGAATGGGAAGAAGGAAGGTCTGTGTGTTCTTATACCCATGAGTCCTGCAGTCTGGGGAGGGGGATGGCAGTTGATGGGGCAGGGGTGACTGGCCAGGGTGAGAGAGGGTCACCATTTGCTGGTGAGCTATAGGGAGTCAGGGCAGGGGTAGAGTGGGTTGTATCGCAGATGTGGAGAGGGGTTGGACTAGCAAGGAACACCATCCTGTGACATCAGAAACAACAGGATCTGCAGGCCTGACAGCAGAGAGTTCACCAGTGAGCCTAGGCCAACCTTTTCTCTATAGAGAATGAGCTTCTGCCCCCCACTTCCAGCAGCCAATTTCTGCAGCCAACTCCTGAGAAATTGTTGGTCTAACCAAAGCTGTCAGGATGTCTCAGAACCTCTCTCTTTCCCTCTTTCTGTCTTTCCTTCAGTCATGAAAAACATCTTCCTGAATCTATTCCTTACCAAGTTCATTCAAGGGGTATGTGATAATTGTCAACACAATCTAGAATCACCTGGGAGATAGGCCTCTGGGCATGTCTGTAAGAGATTATCTTGATTAGGTTAAATGACGTGGGACAGCCCATAGACCCATATATATAAACGCTTGGGTCATTTCTATCTTTTGGCTGTTGTAAATAATGACACTATTAACATAGTTGAAAAACTGCTAGCTCAAGTCCCTACTTTAATTCTTTGGGATACATGTCTGGATGTATAGTGGCTGGAGGGATGATGACGTTTCAGTGCTTGAAGGAACTGCTGTGTTGTTTCTACAGCGGATGAGTTTTCTCACCAGCAGGGCTGAAGGGCTCCAATTTCCCCACATTTCTGCTAACATTTATTTACTTATGTTTCTTCAATATATATTTTATTGAATTTTTGTGCATTTCATATAATACATCTTAATCATATTTAGACTCCCCCCTCCCCTACATACAGCCCCAGAGCCCCCCACCAGATTTCATACATTCTGTCATATATGTTAAGGCTTATTAAGTCAAGTTTGTGTACCTAGATGTCCCTCGGTATAAGTTCATCCACTGGAGCCTGGTCAGCCTGTCTAGCGTCACTCCCTTAAAGAAGACCAACTCTCCCTCACCCAGCAGTGATCAGCTGACAATAGTTCCTCAGCTAAGGTGGGGCTTCTTACCCATTTTTCCAGTTCTATGTTGGGTTTTGTCTGGTTTGAGTTTGCATGGGTCTTGTGCATGCTGTCACCATTGCCGCCAGCTCAAAGACCCAAGCTAACCATGGGCAGGACCATTCCCTGGGCTTGGATTCTGGACTAAGTGTGGAGAGCCAGCTGAGTGTTAGGATGCATGCATTCTTTGCTTCCTGGTTGTGGGTAGGATGTGATGAGCTGCTTCGAGCCTTGAACTGTGAACTGAAATAAGCTCTTGCTCCTCTAAGTTGCTTGTGTTCAGGAATTTTATCACAGCAACAGGAAAAGAAACTGAGACAGGGTACTATGGCAACAGACAACAGCCACTCCCTCCCTCATGGAGAAGAGGTTCTAACAGGCTATCATTGAAGTATTGATAGAAATAGATCAGATCAGATGGTGATGCATGTGAGGACAAATCAATTAGGGCAACACACAGAGGAATGGAGGAGGGGTCCTCCTGATGGGGTTCCCAAGGACGCTTCTCTGAGAAGGGTAGGGTGAAAGAATGTGGGATCCCCAAGCCAGGCACACCGGGTGCTGAGGGTGCTGGACTCGGAGCTGTAGGGAAGGCAGATACTTTGTGTGGAGCTCTCTAATTTCCCCAGCACTTTGGTTTTCATCGTTTTGGGCAGCTGGGGTAGCAACATGTGCTTTTTGCAGGAAGTCATGATGAAGTCTCACTAGAGTGTGACTCTGCCCATCTGCATCTCCTGGATTATGAACTCCATGCATATTCCCAGCACCCTGAAACAGGTCAGTGACTGCTCTTCCTGTTTTCTGGGGTGCTCATACCACCCTATGATGTGGGGTGGAGGAACAGGCCTCTGTCACCAACAGGCTTTGCTCTTTGGAGTTGTGAAGCAGTCATGGGTGGCAGCCACCAGTCCAGGATTCAAACTCAGATCTGAGTCTAAAGCCAATCTCCCCCTTCTACCTCCTGCCATCCAGAGCAGAATCCCATGACTTGCTGGGGTTTCTTGGAATTCAGGGGGTGCCCCCAGTTTTCAGTTCCCTGATTGCTACTGTGTCTTTATCAGAGGCCCAGTTCTCAGACCAGGTGCCATAGTTGGTTTGGGGCCAGGCTGGGTCTAGGTGGGGAAAATAGACCCAGTAATGTTGAGAAATAGCACTGGGAGTAGGGACAGGGTCAAAAGTAATGGTGGCCAAGGAGGGATCCTAATCTCTTGAACACCGGCCTGACACTGCTTTAAGGGGTCCAAGTCCTTTCCTATCCAAGGTCAGGACAAGGGTCAGGGCCATGGCATGGGGCGGGGGGGGGGGCTCTGAGCCTCATATCTGGAGGGAGGGAAGGAAAGGCTGGGAGACTCCTGATGGGTGTATCCAGAGTGGGGGTTAGGACAGCACCTATCAGGGCACCAGGTGAGAAATCCCCTTACCAGACAGAAATACCCAGGCAAGGAGCCTGCAAGCCTTCAAAACCAAGAGGTTTTCCCAAAGAAAAATATCTGGGAAGTTCCATTCTAGGTCCAACTAACGTTCCTCCAGCTCCTTTTTCACACATTTCCATCATTTTCCAACCTATACTTGTTTCTGGAAAATTCTTGTTAGCTTTCCTGACTCCTCTCCACACACAGGCACCCCAAGACTTGAAGTTAGTTGCTTGGCTGTCTGGCTTAAGTACCACTTTCTCTTGTTCCCCAATGATCCAGGCAGGTCACAGGGCCTCTGTGGGACTGTTCCCTGCTGCAGGGCAAAGACACCGGTCACCTTAGAGTCCAAATCAGCAAGGGCAGTCACAGGGCTCGCTCTCTCCAGCACTGTCCACGTGGAAAGTCACCATGCTTCCTGTCCCGGGTCTCTTCTTCCTCCAGCCCCTCTAGGATGGTCCCATATGGAGGGGCAGAGGCTGACATCTGGATGCTTGTGTGGAGGAAGATGCAGTGGGGCTCAGCTGGGCATCTTCCCCCTGAGATCAGGGGTCTGTGGAGACCCCACTTATGTTGAGTGGGGTATAGAGGCAGCTTAGCAGGAGAGGAGGTGGGATGGGCTTATCCAACAGCCTGGGGCAGCCAGGTATGGTGACTGTCTTCCTCTCTGTACAGCCCACATCATTTCCCCAACAAGTGTATCCACCAATTATTCAGACAACAGCTGAAGATAGAATCTTCCTTGGCAGGCATTAAATTTGCTGCCAGTCAGGTTGGATTCAAGACTCCCTCCCCCCAAAGTGTGATATCAGGCGGATCGGAGCAAAGCTGGTTCTGTCTTAACTAACACTTCATTACCAGGTGACGCCATCACTTTCCCCTGTATCTCTGACAGCACACACACTGCTCCTATTAAGATACATTCAGTAAATCGCCGGGTTATTTAAGTGACACCCATCCTCCTCAGGAGGTGTTGACAGATGACTCCTCCCCCTGGAAGCATCCTAGGGACTCCTGGAGTTTGCTCTCTAGGAGTACTGGACTCAAAGCTGTGACTGGGTGGGCTCAGGCCTGACCTCACAGGGCGCAAGTCAGTGAGGGAGTCCAGAGAGGGACATTGAGCAGAGAAGCGCGGCTTACATTAGTGGGACCCCAGTTTCTGGTCAGTGCAGGACTGAGGAGTTTCTTCAATAAGGGACTTTGAGTGATCAAACTTGGAAAGCCCCTGGCAAACTGGGAGAAGTTGGTTACCCTAGCCATATTTCCACCTGGCCTCTGGGTGGGGAATGTCCGAAAATCTAGCTCTTTAAAGGTAGAGACAGGAGGATCTGAAGTTCAAAGTTATCCTTGGCTACATAGCAAATTCTAGTTCGAGGCCAGCCTGGGCCACATGAGACCCTGTGTCAAGCAACAAGGATAGCCACAACAAATGTGGGCTACCTTTCGGGACACACCATCTCTGCCCTGACCAGCTACCAGGAGAGCAACACTCCCTCCATGCCTGATGCCCGAGGGTCCTGGGTAGAGGGTGGTGGTGAAGGACTGTCCTGTGGTATCTGACCTGTGACTTGGACTTCCTGCACCCTCTCCCACATCGCACCCAGGTCTCTAAACCCTGACCTTCAAGAAGGTCTCAGGAGCCTCCCACTGCTCAGGGGGAAAGTGTGTCCACTTAGGGGCCACTCCAGGGCTGGCTGTTTAGCTCTTGCAGCCCTTTCCTATCTCCATCAACATCTGGTCCTGCTGCCTCCTCCCACCCTCATGTGGTTCTCCTTCAGGGTGTGTACAGGTGTCCTCTTTGTCCCAAGCCCTCTTCCCCATGCTTGGCTTGGGGAACACTTGCTCTTCCTCGATGATTCAGGAGAACATCATTAACTTAAGAGAAATCTTTACTCCCCAGACACTCCCATTCACTCCACTGAAACCCTAGAAACTGCTTTTATCGTGACATGTTCAGGGACAGGTACAGCATAGAGGTACAAGCTGTTTCTATCTGCCTTCACCCAATGCCTAGAACAGTGTTGGAATTAGAAGAGGACAAATTGATTGTCTGGCCTCTTGACTGTTCCAGAGTCAGAGAAGGCAGGGGTCCCATGAGACCCTCAGAATTGTCTACCCCTGTAAGCCAAGTCCTCTGGTGACTTTAGGTGCCTTCCAACCTGCCTCTAACCACTCCTGCCTGGCCAGACGCTGTGCCAGCCGAGCACCCAGGGGCCTCTCTTGGTGGTAGACAGAAGACTAAGTATCCTGGAGGAAACCATGCCGAATGTCAAGTATCTGCCCAACAGCCTCCCTTCTTCAGGAAAGGACACACTATAGCAGTTGGGTCGGCAGCACAGGGTACAGTGGGACTTGCTGATAGCAACCTTGGGAAAGTCACTGTCATGGCAGGTCAGGGGTGCAGTGTCTGCCCGAGGGGGACTGCAAGTCAGCAGACACAGGTGACAGACAGACAGAACTACCTTCCTGCAGCTCCTGGCTATGCTGAACTGAGCCATGGCTCAGCTTCTCCAGGTAGCCAGCAGAGCCTAGTGTATAATGCATCCAGAGGAGTCCAGCTGCCTCATCCCTCCATCACCACCTCCCTGGGCCTGGCACCTCCCCTAACTGGTCCCCTGGCACCAGCCATACCCTCGCCCACCACTCTGACTATATCCTCCTCAACTTCAAGTTGTTTTGTGCGCCTCATTCCCAAGGAGTCCTGTTGACTGCTGAGCACATCCAACGCATCCCTACCCCAGAGCCTCTGCACATGCTGTCTCTGCCTCCCAGAGCACATTCTTTCCTTAGGTACATGGCCCAATGCCTCAATTCTCTGTTCACGCTTTCTATGTCATCACTGGTGTATATAAAACAGCACCGTCACTCTCTAATGCTGGACCCTGATCTATTCTCTCTAAAATATTTATCACTGCCTGTCTCAATTTACTTTATCATATTGGCATCCCTTACATGCACTGCCACCCACCCCAAACTGGCTTGTGAGCGCCAGGAGGAGAGGCCATTCCTGTGTGCTTTTATCTCGTCTCCCTGTTCCCAGCATCATCTCTGCTGACGTCTTCAATTCACTTGTTTCCTTCTGTCATCTCTTCAGTTACTTTCCATCCTCATGACCTTGTTTACCGTATTTTGTTTTTGGTTCTAAAATTTCTATCTGGGAACCCGCCTGGTTCAGTGGTTAAGAGCACATGCTGCTCTTCCAGAGGACGAGAGTTCAGTTCCCAGCACCCACACAGGGTGGTTCACAACTGCCTGTAAATCCACCTTTGGGGATCCGACACCCTCTTCTGGACTCCTTGGGCACTACACTCATATGTATACATATAATTTAAAATAAATCTTTACAATTTCCATTACATAGTCTGTTTCTTTGCTCAGTCTATTTAATACTTGTTTCAAGATTTATTTCCAGTCACTTGGTTCAGCACTTTTACAGTCATTGCTTGTACTAGGCACTTTTATTGTTCCTGTGACAAAATACCTGATGTAAGCAACTTAAGAGAGGGAATTTGTTCTGGCTCACAGTTGGAGAGTGCACATCATGGAGGGGAAGTGTGGCAGAGGGAGTGTGAGGTGACTATCACGTCGAGTCCACAGTCAGGAAGCAGACAGGGGACAGGAAGTGGGGCCAAGCTGTCAGACCTCAGTGCCCTTCTCAGTGACCCACTTCTCTCAGTGAGACGTAACCTCCTGAGGGCTCTACAGCCTTCCAAACTGGTGCCACCAGTGGGGCCCCAAGTGTTTGGACACATGAGCCTGTGGGACTCTCACATCCAGATCATAACAACCAGCTTGTTCCAGCTCATCTCCAACACACAATTCTCCAAACCTGGTTCTAGACCAGTGGTTTTGGCTCCCAAAATATCTGACGTGTCACCTGAGCCATTGCGTTCTGATGCCAAGCACATGTCGAAGGAGAGACAGCATGGCTGTCTGTCTCCATCCCAGGATGGGGCTGTGTTGGCCACCAGATAAGCAGATCTGGGGAGTGGGGATGGAGTTCCAGCCCTGTCCTGGGCCTATGAGGACAGAAGTGATGCAGAGAACACAAGAACCCCGTCTCTGGAGAACCAGCATGGACCACAACAGGACTCATCCTGAACAGACATGAGGGCTTGGGGGTCATCAGAGCCTTTACCTTCTGGATTGAAGGCCAGAGGGTGTAGACCATGGGAATCAGGGCCACATCAATTCCCGATGCCCCTCCTCTGCTGACGGTATGGGATTTATCTCCTCGTGGCAGGGAGAGAGTGCCATGCATTAGCACTGGTGAGGAAACCAGGTCACCCCTATCTTATGAAGATAAATATCATATCTCAGAGCCACCGACAGCCTCCCTGGGCTCCTGCACTGCGTAATTACTGTCATAATAAATATTAGTACAGCAACCCAATTACTGCAAGCACACCTTCCAAGCAGGTACATGGAGTATGTAAAATATGCCCTTCCGGGTGGACTTGAGTACCCCCACCACTGCCTCTGACTGTAGAAGAAAAGAGAGCCACCAGGCCTAGGGCAGAAAGTGACCAGTTCATTTGTCTTGGAGATGGATCAGTTCTACCTCCAGAGACCTCTCCAAAAGGCCTCTCACACTCTGTTCTGCCCTACCCTGCTCAGTTTGGGGTCTGAACATCACTCCATAGGACTCTGAAGCCTGCAGACTTGTTAATCTCACATACCTACCCCCTGGAGCCTCAGATAGCTCTAAAATGCAAATATCACTCACTCCGTCTCTGGTTAATGTCATTCAATTTCCCCGCCCCATTGCTTTCCAATTCAGGATCAAGTTCAGACTCTGTCATGGCCAACTGGGCCCCTGATGAGCTTACCTCTCGGCCCCTCCGACTCAATCAGTCTCACAGACTGCGTTCACCACTCTGAAACCCCACTCCCATCCTTCTGAGGCCCCCCAGTTTTCCTTCTTCCTTCTTGGTTTCCTCTCTCCAGAATTCCCAGCTCAGTGGGTAAACACATGAACTTCTATGATCAGCACCATGCCCCTTTACCTGGGTTTACACCAGACTGATGTTCCCTCTTCAGAGGTCACCAACAGTTGCCCACATGGCATCTCCATCAGAACCTACCAGCATCACCTGACCACACCATGTGACTCTGTGTCTCCGTCTTCAGACACATCCAGGTCCCTGGATGATGTGGGTACAAGGTGACTGGGCCAGTGTGATGCTGGAGGAACCAACAGCGCTCGCTATGCATATGGGCCTTTGGATCTGTGCAGCCCATTGACCTGACAAAACCCTATACCAAATTCTTCTGCTTTCCCTTCCTATTGCTCTGGGATGAAGCCACTGTCCTGGGACTGCTCAGCTAAGTTTCTGCCTCCTCCTCAGCCCATACTGAGCTCTCTTCCCTTTTCACGCCAAGCCTCAGCTACCTGGGATGACTTTGACCTCCTTGGATACAATAGGCTTTGGACAGTGACTGGGTCTCTGCACCTGCCATTTCTTCTGCCTGGCACGCCATCTCCCCGTGCCATCACTTCACAGTGCCCCTAAGGTCTCAGCAAAGACACCTCTCACTGTAGAGTCACCCTAACACATGTCCCAACCCAACTGCACCCTACAAAATTTCTTAAATCTGGGTCAAGTGCCTCTCCCACAGCATCTACCATGGTCCCAGTGCATGGCAACACATTTTCCAGACAGCTTGTCTCCCATGACTGACTGGGAGCTCCCACAAGGCCAACTGCATGTCTCCATTACTGTGAACTGTGTTTTGTAGCTGTCAGTCAGCTGAAGACCTTGGATGGGCAGCAGTGGCAGTACACACTTTTAACACCAGCACTCAGAATGTGGAGCCAGGAGGATTTTGAGTTCAAGGCTAGCCTGAGCTACATAGTGATACTCTGAAATAAATGAGTGGATGAACCCACAGATGAACAAAGACATCCTATGGGCATCTTCAGCTGGATAGTGCAGCCCACACTGTACAGTTCTGTTGAGGCCGAATGATTTTCACTTTCTTCCTTTCTTTTCCTATTTATTTAATTATTATTTATTTCTTTATTTGTTTTTTTGGGGAGACAGGATCTTACTGTGTAGCCCCAGCTGGCCTGGAACTTGCTATGTAGACTCTGCTGGCCTTGATCTCACAGAGATCCACCTGCTTCTGCCTCCTCTGAGTACTGGATTACTTACAACTTTTTTACTTTTTTTTTTTTGTCTTTTTGAGACAGGGTCTCCCTGTAGCCCCAGCTGTCCTGGAACTCACTATGTAGACCAGGCTGGCCTCAAACTCACAGAGATCCGCCTGCCTCTGCCTCCCGAGTGCTGGGATTAAAGGTGTGCACCACCATGCCCGGCTAGCTTTTTTACTTTTTTGAGGCAAGGTCCCATGTGGCCCAATCTGGCCTCAAACTCACTATGTAGCTGAAGATGACCCTGAGCTTCCAATCTTCCCAAGTACTGGAAACACAGGTATGCACCACCATACCCAGTTTATACAATGTTGGGGATCAGACCCAGGAAGAACTTTGTGTTTGCTAGGTAAGCATTCAACCAGCTGAGCCACATTCCCGGCCCTTTGGGGCTCTGGGTTTGTTACCCTAACTTTAATCTAGGTAAGAAAACCCAGAGCAGAAGGTGCCCTTCATTTCTTCCAGACTCTTGGTCCTCTCCCCAGTACAAGGTCAGCCAGCTCTGGGCCACCAGGGACCTAAGCACTCACAGTCTTTGCAGGAACGTGCTTGATACCTGGGATGCTCTTCTATACTCCAGCTCCCCTCCCCAGCTACAACCCCCTTCCTGTGATCTCCATCCAGCCCATCCAGTCCCCCATCAGAGGCAATACATGCTTAGAAGCCTCAGAGTATTTATGTATTATTCATGACACATGCATTATTTATCATTAGTTTGTTTATTTATTATTAATTTGTGTTTTATTATTGATAATGATGTGGTTATACTATTAATAAGGAGACTTGGAGGATGTTCTGGGGCCCTTCGCAGACACCTGAGGCTCCTCATCTCCCTGCAGAAGCCAGTGAGGGGATTTGCCTTCCCATTTTATGGATGGGAGACACTGAGGCCAGAGCAGGCCAGGACTTGCTCAGTTGATCCTTCTGCCTCTGAGATGTCTGTCTGTCAGGGAAGGTGACATCTGGAGAACACCTTTGTGTGCCAAGGGTGCAGATGCTCACAGGCTGCACCAGCCCAGCTTTGCTCCATCCTGGCCCTGTGCTCTCCGCTTGTGCCAAGCTTCTTCACCCATGTCCAAAGCTGTTTTCATGCCTTTCTTGTATGTGATGGCTACTGTGTGCCACACGTGTGCCTCCCTAACCCATGTGGACTGCTAAGTGCCTCCCCCTACATACTCAGCTGGGTATACTTCCCAGCCTCCCTTGCTGTTTGGCTGGGCCACGTGACTAAATCCTAGTCAGGGCTACACAGCTCCCAAACCTGTCTTGGGGAACATGTGGGCCCACACAGCCCTCTTTCCATTGTGTGTAGGTGTAGCGAACTCAGGATGGGGAGGAGGGTGAGTCCCCAGCACAGAGGAGCCTGAGTTAGTACCTGCATGCCTTGTGGAGCCATCCTCCGTGGTCTGCAACAGCCTTGATGTGATTAAGATAAACTTCCTGGGGTCAAGCCACTAGGCTTGGAGGTGATTCATTAGGGTAGTCATTCTGTGGATACTTCCACAGGAATACTGTACATAGTAGGTGTTCAGTACTAAACAAGAGGAATACATGAATGAATAAATAAATCTATTCTTTCCTGGAACTGGATCACCCCAGTGGCTTCCCCAGTCACTAAGTACCAGGGGGTAAGGGACTTTTTACTGAGCGCCAATGGAGAACCGTTTGTTATATAGATGGGGAAACTGAGTCCCAGAGGCTCAGGGTCACCCAGTGACATGTCACTGGCATCTGCTCTCTGACTGTTCCATCAGAACCATCTGCCATCCAGAACTTTCTCTGTGTCCTTGAGTGGCAGACAAGGGACATACGAGGAAGTGGGGAGGGAGCGAGGACTAGAGGCAGATGTGACAGAGGGCGCTTAGGAGCTACCCCAGCCACCCATGCCATCTTATGTTGTCTCCAGGTCTCCAGGGCCAGGACCATGAAGAGCAGCTGGGAACAGAAACAGAAGGAGGTGGGAAGTCATAGGCAGTCAGAAAGAAAGATGGGAAACTACTTAGCTGTTGATACAGGAGACCAGACTGGGCTGGTCTTCATCTGCCATGGTCAGAGGGCACATGTTCACTTCCCCGGGCCTCAGTCATCTCGCCTGAGAAATGGGCTCACAGTCTTATTTCTCAGGATAGTCATGAGGCTAAGAAGGGAGAGAGGATGGTGATCTGTATGGAAATGTTGTCAGGGACTTACAGTGCCCTATACAGCTGATGACCTTAAACTTGTGAATGATTTATTATTTCTGTATGTGTAGGTTTAATTTTTACATGTATGAGTGTTTTGCCTGCGTGTATATAAGTGCACCCATGCGTCCAATGCTGCAGCGGTCAGAAGAGAATGTCAGATCCCTGGAACTGGAGTTATGGATGGTTGTTAGCTGCCATATGGGTGCTGGGAACTGAACCCAGGTCCTCTGAAAGAGCAGCCAGTGCTCTTAAGCACTGAGCCATCTCTCCAGCACCTTGAACTTGGAAATGAGACAACCCAACCCAGGGACAGCTCCTGACTACCACAGGTTGGCTCTGCAGCCCTGCGGTCCTGAGTGAGTTGTCATGAGGATCCATGCCTCAGTCTCCACATCTATTTTATGTGGGTGACAGTCTCTGCTTCTTAGGGCTGGCAGAAGAGAGGCAGAAAGACAGCCAGGTTAGCAGCCCAGGGTTGTGCCTGGTACACAGGGACTCTGTGGGCAGGGCAGAGCTGGCTTTTGCTCCTGACTGCTCCCTTGCCCCCATTCTCCCTCCAGTAAGACTGCTTCATGGGTTGTCACTTGAAGGTTTTGGAGTGGGTGGCTCAAGTGTGTCCTGTCTCAAGGGACCACAGAGGCTGTGCTGCCCCCAGTGGATCGCATTGCCTCCCTGTACAGACTCTCAGAGCAAAGGCTGCAGAGGTGCCGGCATGCATCCTCTATCTTCCATCCTCATGCAACCCCCACCCTCATGCATCCTCCACCCTCACTCCACATCACAGGTCCAAACGTGTGAGCTGCAAGGAGGCGTCTCCAACTAAGAATAAAACTTAAAATATGGATGATAAGTTATTACTGAATATCTTAAAAGAAAAATAGTTATTACTCAAGGAACGCGGTCTAAGCTAGGATATAAACTGGCCTTAATAAGTAAAACGAGGCAACTTAATGAAAAAATTACAATTTAAAATAGGCCTCCATTAAATAATAATGCCTCATAAACACAGAAGTCCTTTAGCATATAAGAATTAATTGCTGGGGCTCAAAAGCTAACGGCAGAAGAAAGGAATCTTTAATGTTTTTGTCTTCTATTTTTGTCTCCCAAAAAAGCAACTGGCATTGGATATGATTACCTCATTCTGGCACTGAAAGGCCTGGAAATTCTCACAGGGAGTTTGCTCAGTGACAATTTTGTTTCCTTGACCCTGTTATTTTAAGACATGGTCTGGAAGATGTGGCTTGCCTCAGATCCAAATGGGTTCACATTATGAGAATTTTCCTAATGATCAACTAGAAATGGGTTGGATTTTCAGACTTGAAGCCCCAGAGTTAGACTCTGTGTGTGTGTGTGTGTGTGTGTGTGTGTGTGTGTGTGTGTGTAGTGTATTCACGTGTACAAGTCTGTGTGTGTGCATGTATGTGTGTGAGTATACATGCCTGTGAGTGTGTATGGAGGCCAGAGATCAATGTTGGGTGTCTTTTCAATCTTTCTCCATCCTTACTTTTCGAGACTGGGCCTCTCGATGAACCTGAATCCCAGTGATTCAATTCAGCTAGATTGACTGATAAGTGAGTTGGAGAGATCTGCCTGTCTCTGCCTCCCCAGCTCTAATTACAGACATGTGCCACTCTGACCTGCTTTACATGGGTACTGCTGATCCAAACTCAGGTACTTACTTTGTACAGCAAGCCCTGAGCTATCTCTCCAGCTCTCAAATTAGGCTCCTAACACTGGGCAGCAGCCGTCCTGGTCAGGTGAGTTCTCACCTCTCTGTTCTATAAAACAGTTCAATGAAGCAGGGTGGATCTCAGCAGGAGGTGAATTTTTGACCCCCAAGGGACATTTGGTGATGTCCTAATCTATTTTGGGTTAGCAAGGGTGAAAGGGAGCTATTCTGTAAAATATCCCATAGAACACAGGAAAGACCCAAACAATCAAGTGTCATCCAGCCCCAAATACCAGCTAGTGCAGAGATGCTAAGAAGCACTCCTGGATGGTGAGTGTGGACTCAGGCTTTCCTTGGCATGGCAGAGAGTCTCCAGCCCTCAGGACCAGCTGCCTGGGGCCTGGAAATGTGGATTCCCCAAAGATCTCCCCTTAGAGAATAATACCCTTTGCAGCTGAGTCGGACATCTGCCACTCACCCAAAGTTTTCCACTACCCAAGCAGATCAACCTCCAGCTCACGTCAAAGCACCTGTCTCACCCTGCCCTGGAATGCAGTGTAATTTCACAACCTGGGGACCTATGCAAAATGTTCTTTGCAGCCACTCTTGACAGAAGATATTCATTCAACCAAAACCAAGCCCTGCCTCCTGGTGGAGAGCCACTCGGGGCTCCCTCCTCCAGGGAACACCACCTCCTCCCTCCTCTGCAATCACACTCTGCCCGCTCGACAGGAGAAGCAATCTAGTCTTGGTATTAATACTTTATTAAGTGCACACGGCCTGCAAGATAATCATCAACCTATTACAGTCGTTCTGTGATAGAGCAACAGCCAGTCACTAGAGGCTCCAGGGGGCCTGAGCTGCTTATCATCTGACTTCATCTGGAAGCCAAAGTCCAGGTGGTGGCAGGTGTTCCAGGATGGAGAGGGCAGGCAAGCAGAAGACATTTGGACCCACCTCGCAGGGCTACAGGGCTGCAGGCTACTTGCTTCTAGTAAAGGCCTGGAGCTTAGACAAGGGTGCGCCAGTCATGTCTTGAGTCAGGGATAAGAATTCAGGGACAGGGCAGGGTGAACATCTACAGCTGTCCCAAACAACTCAGAATTCTAAAAACGGTAAGCCTACGATCTGCAAGTTCTAGGGTGATGGCTGAACCCACACTACCTGGTCCTGCCGATAACCAAGGGCTTAAAGAAGGCCAGGAGTAGATGTTGGAATCTCACCACACCACCATCCTCTTTTGGCTCCATCTTTTCATCTATTAACAGGGACTCTGGGAACCACCTCCCAGAGCTGGAGCAAGCAGATGGATGGTGTTAATGTGTCAATCATCACGTGTCTATGCATCTACTGTTGTAATTGCTTTCTATAGCCAGAACTGACAGCAAGACACACAGTTTCAAGGCAACAATGATGGGTTTTGGTAGACATACACACCCACAGGGCCACTACTAGGTGAGCCATCGAGACCATTTCCAGCACCCAGAAAGTTCCATTGTCCCTTCCCCAGCCCTCCATCCCCCATCCCAAGGGCTACAGTCTGTCCTGCTGTTCTGTCCAGTTTGCTTTCCTTCCTCCAGACCCCTGTGTAAATAGGGTCACACAGCCTGGAGCCTTCACAACCTGGATACATCTTTTCAACATCATGTTTTTACATTCATCCGCAGGTTGCATGTATTAGTTGTCTGTGCTTTTAAAAATGGTTCTTGGGTGGCAGTGCCTCCTGATGAAATAAAACAGTCCATTTTTCCATTTCCCCATTGAGGATGTTTAGTTTAGGGATCTGTGAATAACGTTGAGTATGGTCATTGCAATGTTCTTTCTAAGCCAAGTGATACCTGGCCAGAGCCATGCCCTTTGGATGGTGCCTTTCTTTCTGCTGCTCTGGGCTAGCCATAATGGTTAATTTGATTGTCAAGTTGGCAGGTTCTAGCATCACCTAGTAGACAAGCCCCTGGGCATGTCTGTGAGGGAGTGTCTAGATGAAGTTAGCTGAAGTGGGGAGACCCACGCTGAATGTGGGTGGCACCATCCCATGGGCTGGGGTCCTGGACTGAATAAAAAGGAGAAAGTGAGCTGAGCACCTGTAGGAGGAAGTGCAGCCTGAACAACCAGCACATGCACGCTCCAAATGCACCAAAAACATCCAGTTGAGTCGAACCTGTATTCTGCCAAGGGAGACAGAGACGGCTGATGCAAGATAGCACGACATAGAGAGCCAACGAGGATCAGACACGACCCGAGAAGGCCTACTGGGGCCAATGGGACATTGGGAGAGGGGTTTATAAGACAGTCCCATATCTGCAATAAACGAGTCTGCAGCACCTCGCCTAGTGCCTGCTTCCACCCGACTCCCGGTATCTGTGTGTTGACTCCGAGCTGCTCACCCCCTCCCAGCTGGGACCCTGAGTCTCCCCTAGGCTGGACCTGCAGGGAGACTGCAACAAGCACCAGCATGCCTCTCTCTGCTTTCTGACTGCAGATGCCACACGACCAGCCGCCTCACACTCTTGTTACCATGGCTTCCCTGCCATGATGCACCGCACCCTCAAACTGTGAGTCCCAATAAACCCTTCTTTTTTAAAGCTACTTTTGTCAGGTGTTCTGTTATAGCAATGAGACAAATAAGTCAAGCACAGCCTGGGCAGAAAGGCTCCTGCTGGGTCAGGAAGGTGAAGGTCACTTTTATCACACTGCCTGGTCCCTCCCCTTCCTCCAGGGGATGCTCAGGATGTCTCTGTCAACACTCACAGCCATCCACTTTCCCTGCCAAATCTTCCTTATAGAAATGCTCCCAGGCTGCATGCTTGCCTCTGATGGGATGGTCCTGTCTTTGTCTGTCCCAGGCACCCCAAAGCCAGTCTCCTCACTGCCCTCAATTGTGTCCCTGCATTTGACCCTGTTCGCTGTCTCCCCTGGTGGCTGTGCCCTGCTGCAGCTGACCTGCCCACACTGTGCAGGGAGGTGGGGGACAAGGCCTGTACGTTTCAACAATCGCTCCCTGAACCCTCTCCTTCTGCATCCAGTTCCACATCCAGAGATTCCTGTGGGTTGAAAATGTTTGAGAATTCGTGTGTGTGTGTGTGTGTGTGTGTGTGTGTGTGTGAGAGAGAGAGAGAGAGAGAGAGATACAGAGACAGAGAGACAGAGAGAGAGACAGAGAGAGAGAAAGAGCAGGTGCATGTATGTGTATGTGTGCATGTGTGCATGTGTGTATGTGTGTGTGTGTGAGGAGGCCAGAGGGTGACATTGGGTGTCTTCCTCAATTGCTCTGGACAACTTCAGTTGTTCCCTAGACACACCTCCCTCAATTGAAGAACTGCTTCTATAGAATTGGCCCGTGGGCGTGTCCATGAGGCATTTCCCTGATTGTTGAGTGACGAGGGAGGGCCCAGTCCACTGTGGGCGGTGCCGCCCATGGGCAGGTGGTCCTGGGTTGTATAAGAAAGCAGGCTGAGCACAGGCAGGAGGAACAAGCCAGGAAGCAGTGTTCCTCTAAGGACTGTGCATCAGCTCCTGCCCTGCCAGGTGTTGGACTCTGGCCTAGGAATTGTAAGATGAAATTAAACCCTTTTCTCCTCAAGTTTCTTTTGGTCAGTGTTTTCTCACAGCAATAGAGAAGACAAACTACAATGGTCCTTGTTTTCTGAGGCAGTGTTGCACTGAACCTAGAGCTTGCTGATTCAGCTAGGCTGGCGGGCCAGCAAGCCCCAGGGATCCTCCTGTCTCTGCCTTCCCAGCGCAGGGATTCCAGGTGTGCTCCACCACACCCAGCTTTTTAAGTGGGTGTCGGGGATACAAACTTATACTTGCAAGGGACACACTTTACTGACAGAGCCATCTCCCCAGCCTCTAATCAGCTATTGACACAGCGTGTGTCAAGTCCCTAATTCAACTGGATATGATGTAAAATATACAGGAGGTCATGCCCAGGCGTTACACAAATACTACACCGCTTTTTACACAAGGAACCTGAGCATCCCTAGGTAAACGGATCCCCATAGAGACCCAAGGATGGCTGTGCTCATCTCGGTGTCTCATGAGATGACATTTTCTGTTCTTGCTTTGTGCCTTGCATACTACATACATACACGCTTAGGTATGCAGAGGTACCCGATACGTGCTCTCTGGAAGGGTACAGCAGAGACTGGCATTGCCATCTTGACTGTAATTTGGGAACTTCATATTCTAATTACAGCAACGTCCACGTGTGTGGATCTACGCCAGTAACAGCAAGCCATCTGCCACACTGCACAGGCAGAATTCTCAGCCCCTTCCCTGGGGTCTCACACTGTCATCTTGGAAACCCATGAGGAGCAGTCAAGCTGAGGTTGTGCACCCCAGGGGGCAGGACATGACGTTACCAGCCCACTTTTGAAAAGGCAGATCGGTTTCTCCTTGCTGGGGACACGAGGGGAGGCCAGAGAGATGCCTTCAAAGGACACTCCAGGAACAGACAGCAAGGATTTGAGGACCTCAGGCCTGCACCCTTGGGGACCTGACCCTAGAGTCTTTAGAAGTGAATTCTCACTCAGAGCCTGTAACACTAACCTAGTCAGCCAACATCTCCTTGACTTTGACCTTGTGAGACTCAGAGCAGAGAACTGAGTGGAGCCCTCCCAAGTTTGATCTGCAGAGCCATGTGATAACAGAGAGGATGCTGTTTGATGCTGCTTGGTTCTATGATTTGTTACACAGCTGTAACAGACGAATACACTGCATTTCTCTGAGGTAGCAGCAGCAGGTTGAAGCAACAGTATGATCATAATGCCTCTGCTTGAAGCCCCCAAGTAGCTTCTGTCACCATGAATTTGGAGGACAGCCTGGTAGGGGACCTTCTTCTCATATCAATCCTACTCCGTGTGTGTGTATGTGTGTGTGTGTGTGTGTGTGTGTGTGTGTGTGTCTGTGTGTGTCTGTGTGTGCATCAGCTGTCCTCAATCAACACCTTACTTTTTGAGATAAGGTTTGAGTTGTTATCTTGACAGAATCTAGAATTACTTAGGAGCCAGGCCTCTGGGCATGCCTGTCAGGGATTATCTGGATTACTGTTAACTGAGGTGGGAAGACCCTCCCACTGTGGGTGGCACCAGTCCCTGGCTGGAGAAAAGGAGATGAGCAGGATCAGGCCTTGTAGGTGGGATGCGACCAGCTTCCTTAAGCTACTGCCTCTCTGACTCCCCTGCCATGAGGGACTCTACTCTCAAATTATGACCTAAATAAACCCTTTCTCCCTTAAATTGCTTTTGTTGGAGTAATTAATTTATTTTTATTTTATGTGTATGAGTGTGTTGTCTGCATGTGTATAAGTACATCCATGTCATGCAATGCCTAGAGGTCAGAAGAAGGTGTCAGATTCTCTTGGAACTTGAGTTACGGATGGTTGTTAGCCATCATGTGGGTGCTGGGAATCGAACCTGGGTCCTCTGCAAGAGCAGCCAGTGCTCTTAACTGCTGAACCATCTTTCTAGCCCCTTGGAGTATTTTATCACAGAAACAGATAAGGCCTCTCACTGAACCTGGAGCTCACCGATTTAGCTCACCTGAGTGGCCAGCATGCTGGCCTGTCTCCTGCTTCCATCTCCCCACATTGGGACTGTAGGCATAGCACCACACGCTACTTTTGATATGAATGTTCCGCACATGGCTCAGTCCTTCACTTCCTTCTGTTCTCTGTTCAATGTCAGATCCCCATAGAGGCCTTGAAACCCAGCCTAAAATTCTCACCTGGCTTCTCTCTTCTTGAAATTGCTTATTCTTTATAGTACGATTTCTCTGCCTGACTGTACTTTAAGTTTATCTGTTGTTTATGGCCAATTACATACACGCTTCAACCCCCAACTAGAATGTCAGCCAAGAGGGATGGGCCTCATCTCCTTCCTTCACTGCTGCGTCTCTGGCTCTGCGAACAGGATCTGGGGATGGTCAGGTGGTTCATAGCGCCTCTGATGAGCCTGTGTTGTGCCCCATGCTGCCTGTGCTTATTGCAAATGACAAATCAACGGGAACATTCCTCACATTAAGACAGATTGTCCCCTACGCAGGCTTTTCAAAGGGTCTCACGGGTGGAATTTTGAGCCTTTCTTACCAATCCTGACAGTTGTCACTCCATTTCGTCTAAGTCTAGGTTATGGTTGAATTAGGGCCCTTCCTATAGGTTATCCTGAGTCCCAACCTCAAGCCAGCTCTCTCCTGGTCTGAATGGAATTCCCAGGTGGCAGCTGAGCCCTGGATATGCGCAGGAGTCGAATCCCCTAGTGACATTTCCTGACTGGGACATGTATTTCATTCTGTTTTGAAGCAGTCTGTGGTGGGTTACTGTTGTGACTGGCTGTTTGAGTCAGGCTCAGTCATGGCTGCTCTACATCCTTCTTGTCAGGGAGATAAGCAGGAGGACCTGGGTGATAAATGTCCCTCCACACGTGGGGTGTGCTGGCCACACGGCAGGTAACTTCCCATGTGGCTGTACGGGGAAGGGTAGCCCAACTTATCTTAGATTCTGTCCTTAACGACCTCTGCTCTCTATGAGGTCAGGAGCAATGTAAGTTCATTGTCAAAACGGAAACACCGAGTAATTGTCAAAGAAAGCAAAGTCCCCCTGGGACCCAAGACACAGGAGAGGACACTGGGAATAAATTAGAGCTCTCTTTCTGTCCGTCTGGGCCTCATCTTTTTTTTTTTTTTTTTTTTTTTTTTTTTGTCTTTTTGAGACAGGGTCTCCCTGTAGCCCAAGCTGTCCTGGGACTCGCTATGTAGACCAGGCTGGCCTTGAACTCACAGAGATCCGCCTGCCCCTGCCTCCCAAGTGCCGGGACTACAGGCGTGCGCCTGGCTCTTCATCTTTTTTTTTTTTTTTAACCAGGATTTTGGACTAATCTCTTGACATGTAAATGCTTCTTCTGCTCTACCCAGTGACAGCCCCAAACAGCTCCAGACTAGCCCTGGGTCACAGAGTTTTTTGAAGTCTTCAGAGCCTGTGTCAGGCCTCAGGCCACCAAGGGAATTTTGAAAGCCAGAACTGCAAGAGAGAGGCAGGAGGTAGTCCCCAGAGGCCATGTCCCTTCCTTTGGGTGACACTGGGCAGGTGGAGTCCCCTCTTCTGTGAGGCTGCCCTAACCTCAGCCTCTCTTCTCAGGACTGGCAGAAACTAGCTGGCTTGTTTGCGGGCTATCTGTCTCCCACTGCTCTGGGTGTTTGCAAACAGAATGGGCCTCTGGAGCCACTAGCTTATTCCAGCCTTCTCCCTTGTCTTCCCATTCCCAGCACAATCTCAGAGATGCCAAGCCTATAGCCCTAGTAACAGGAACTTGGTGGGAAGCTGGCAGTCACATAAAATACAGGACTGTGCCCCTCCGAAGTGAGGGTGTCACCCAACCTCTGAGAAGATGGAGTCCTGGTCCTCCTTAGATTCACTGGGCTCACGAGGAACAAGAATGAATTAAGCAAAAATAATGACAGGAGCCATTGACGAGGGTAATTCATAGTGTGGATGCTGGGGAACCCCAGCTGGGCCCCTTCACTGGCATGTGACCTTGGGCAAAGGTCAAAACCCTGCTGTGGTTCAGTTTCCCCATTGCTAAATGCTGTCAGACACTTCTCTGATGTTAAGACAGGGATTGGTTACAGCAGGGATAAAGGTTTCAGAGCAGTGCTCAGCACACTACAGCCCAGGATCGAGCCTTGCCATCACCTGCTGCAGTATGACCCACCAGCAAGGATGATTTTTGTATTTTCAAATAGTTAGACTTGCTAAGTTGAGGCAGGAGGATTGCTTGCATTCAGAAGTTCTGGGCTGTGGTGCACTATGCCAACTGGGGGTCCATGCTAAGTTCATCATCAATATGGCGACCTTCCAGGAGTGGGGGACCACCAGGTTGCCTAAGGAGGAGTGAACTGACCCAGGTAGGAAATGGAGCAGGTCAAAACCCCGTGCTGATCAAATAGTTAGACTTTTAGCAGTTATACAAATGCCTGTGTAAAGTCTCCTACTTTGCCTTTTGGTCTACAAGTTTTAAGATGGCTGCTGTCTGGCTCTTTACAGGAACTTTAGAGGAACCTCAGGCTCAGAGACCATTCATGTCAGAGGCTGGGTTTCTAAGCCACACCCTCCCAACCAGTTCCCTTCCACACTGCCTTTGCCAAGATAAGTCTGAATGCAAGCTCTGGTTTAGATCTTAAGGTCCCCCAGAGGCTCCTGAGTGGAAGTCTTGATCCTTAGAGGATGGTGTTGTTGGAAGTGGTTGAACCTTTAGGAGGTAGGTCCTAGTGGAAGGAAGTTACATCACTGGGGGCATGTTCATGAGACACTAGTATCCCAGTCCTGTGACATGAGCATCTCTCACCATGCTGTTTCCTCTCACCACAGGCCCAAAGCAACAAGGCCAGCAGACCATAGACTAAAACATCTCAAACAGGAGCTAAAATAAACATTACCTCTTCTTAAGTTGTTTACCACAGGTATTTTGTCACAGCAATGGAAAGCTGACTCACAGCGTCTAGGAGCCAAACATTCATTCATTCATCAGTTTCTCATGGAGTACCAACAGAGTACTGGCTGTGTCCCTGTCAGGTTACAGCTGAGGAGACAGGCCTGCTTGGTGCTGGAGTCTCCTCTAACACAGCCTCACCCCATGCACTTCAACAGGAAAGAGCTGTAGATCTCCAGTAAAGGCAGCCTAGTAAGAAAAGGCCTCAAGTGTCTAAGGTCTGATGTCCTTATAGGATGCAAATCCACCTGCCTGAGGACTGAGACCTTCCAACCCCACTGCTGCCCAACTGTCCATCAAACCCTGAACTTCCAGCTTCCCTAGAGCTCTGCAGAGCCTTAGTAGGGTGACCCCCATCCAGAGCCCATCCCAGGATTGACCCAGCAGGCCCAGCACAGGACAGGAAGATGGGTACCTTCACTGTGGGGTCATCTTCTGTGTTTAACAATTTCCCCTGCCAAATAACACTGAGGTGTTGAGGAAGGGCCACTTGGGTAGCCAAGGCAGTCACCTAATAAATGACAAAGAGGCACCAAGGAGCCTGGCTCCCCCCACTGGTATTGGCTCACTCTCCTGCTGGGCTCGGTTGCTGCCTAGCTCATTGACTCCAGCGTGTGGCATTGTAATAGGCTTATGAAAATACGGGTGTTTACTGCCTACTGCTCATCATAGGAAAATTGACATTAGGCAAGTACAAGATACGGATCTTATGTACTTTCCAGAGAGTAAATAGAGTTAAAGTGGGGTTGTCAGGAGGTTTCAAGCAGAAAGGCTGGAGAGTACGGATGCAATCCTGCATGCTTTCTAGGGGCTATCCTGAACCAAGTGGGCTGCTCTCACTCTTGGGGTGCAGGGAAGGGGGAGGGAAAGGATACAAGTCACAATTCAATATTGGGTTCATTCACAGGTGGGTTTAATCAAGAAAGAGATGACTGGCCATTTACAGGGCCTGGAAATGGGTGCTTGGGCCTTTGTGGCCTGCAGATTCCAAGGTGCCTTGGAGGGGTGCAGGGCTTGGACTTGAAGTTCAAGGTTAAACCTCATGAATACATGAGGGACGAATGCAGGTGAGGAAGGGCAAGCGTCCATCCCCTAGCCTGGTACCTCTTTGGCAAAGTTCCTTCGAGTGCAAGCCTCAGAATGGAATGTGTTTGCTGCTGGGCACTGCTCTGCAACTTTCTCTTGCTCCCCAGTGGCCTCTAAGTGTCAGCCCATCGTCCCTTATGCCTGACCTCCAAGGAGCTCCATCCTCATGAGCAACCACGCTCAGTCCCATCCCCAGACAGCTGCAGAGCACCCTTCGGCCCTCGCTCAAACTCTTCCCTCTGCCCCAAATGTCTGCTTTACCCTTCAAAGCTCGGCTCTGCCAGTCCCTTGAGACCTATCCTGCTTTTCCCTTCACCTGAACGTGGAAGGGACACTGTATCTTGACTTCTATAAATGATCTTCTCTCTAGTGTGGCCCCCAAAAGTTCTGTACACACTGCTATCTGTTTACATACCCTTCTATCACAGAGCAGGGGATTGGAAGGGGATGCCAGGACTCCCCTGGGAAGAGATAGGCATGTGACATATCCTGCAGGGAATCTTCAGTGATAGGCACCTGTCAAGTGTCATAAGCATCCCAGACATGGGAGTTAGGAGGTGACATTGTGGGGCAAATTGTGACCCTCAAAAGATACACCAAGGTCCCTCTTTGTACCTATCAGGGTGGCCTTATCTGGAAATAGAGTCTTTGCAGAATGTTACCAAGCTGTGATGAGACTGGGTCCTAATCCAACCGGAGTCCTTATAAGATGAAGGACATGAGGTGTGGATATGGAGGCCCAGACTAGAGCCAGGCAGCCATGGGCTGTGAGACACTTTGTATTTGCACTGCCAGTCTCCAAGGCTAAGAGACTGGGCAGAGTCCTTCCTAGCAGGAATCCACCTTGACCTTTGGCCTCTAGCTCCAGAGTTGGGAGGGTGCTGGTTTAAGTCACCTTTGGGAGGCAGTCCTAGGAGACCCAGGACTGTGGGATGAAGAAGGGACCACATCCCAAGTGCTCTTCTTTCCCTGTGGTTTCTCTGAACCTCCTGTGTCCTCAAAGCAGCTGGGTTTGTTTCACGTTTTATTAACGAGGATACCAAGACCCAGTGAAGGTACATGACCATCACACATCTGGGAAGAGACAGAGGCAGAACTTGAACTCAGATCCAAAGCAAGCCTCCCCACCATCCCACCATCCTGAAGCTGACACTATCTCAGGATTCCCCAGCCAGCAGGAGATACAGAAAATCCTCAAGCACATGACGATTGGGGACTTCGGACCATAGCTATCTTCTGGAGTCCCCTGGTGCTGCCTAGTCCCCATCCCTCCCAGGATCCACTTCAGACCATACAATTGTCTGAGGATAGATTCCCGAGAGTGGGGATGGCTCCTCAAGCCTGAACTCCGAACTTAGAGGTCCTTATCTGGCAAAGCAGCAGCGTGAGCTCTGAATATGATACAGCACATATAATACAATGTGAACCAGTTGTTAACAAGCCTTTGCAATTGCCTTGTGTGGTGCATACAAGGGAGACAATTAAATGAAGTTGGAGCTGCAGCCTTGACTGGGGAGGTGAAGCAGAGGGAGGGGGACAGGGGGACATGACTGGTCCCCAGAGGCTCAGTTCTGGAAACCTGGGAAGGACACTCTGTAGTTTCCCTGGGGAGGGGGATAACAGACCCTGGGGGTTCCAATCCAGGAGGCAGCTGTGCAGTCAGAGGTGCCTGGTGACAGGGAGTGTTTTAGGGGCTTGGAACACTCAAGCCGTGCTCAGTAGAGCTGTGGGTCGTGAGGGCATCAGGTGTGAAGGAGCCTGGTGAACACCTTTGCTGTGACAGAGACATCAGTGGAGGTCACTTGGGCCTTGGCATCTCTTGTCTTCGGTCTCTACTGTGTGAGGTGGGTCCAATGTTGTCCCCATTTAAAGGGGGGAGACATCATGTCATAGAAACATACCCCAGCTGGTAAGTGGTAGGGACAGTCATGAGCCTGGAACACCTCACAGATGGCCTACAGGTTCCCCAGCCCTCTCTTTAACTCCTTTGAGATGCTCTATGTATTGGGTGGGGGGATGACTGCTGTATGAGTTGGGGGTGGTTTGCAAAGCTGTTTGTAAAGAGCTTGGCTTCCAGAGGGCTTGATCTATCTGGTTCATTTGTCTCCTTTACAGATTCTGAGGCGCTGGATCTCAGTCCAAGGCCCATGGGGAAGGGGGACAGACAAAAGGGGATGAAAGGAACAGAACTGAGACCCCCAGCAGGCCACCCTCGCATGCCCCATGGCCAACACTACCATCGTCCTATGTTCCTGCTTTGAAGTGGTTGGGCTGAAGCAAGAGGCCTCCCTCTGTCCTGTGTGAATTCTTTGTATTGGTAGAGCCTTGGGCTCCAAGATCTCACTCGATTACCCCAACACCCTGTAGTTAGGAAGCCAGGCGGGTGTGACAGAGCTGCAGCTGTCTGGTGATGGGGCCCGGCCTGTGCCTGACACAGCCAGACCCTCTCTCCAGCCTTACCCAGCTTTTAGTATTTCCCCCAGCTGGACCACTGACTTTGCCCCAGTGTGAGGGGGCTGAAGGTAGGTCTGCCTAGAGAAACAGAAACGGGGAACACAAGGATCGTGGAGATTCCCTCTCAGGGCAGGAGCCTGTCCAGCCTGGGCTCTCTGTCTCTTGCTATGGTAATCATCTCCTGGCTCAGGGGGATACCACGGAGCAATAAGTGCTTCTCACCAGAAAGGGCAGGCATGGGCCAGCCAGGGCTCAAAGCTCCTGGGAAGCTCTGGGTGTTCTCCTCAAACGCCTATTCCACACAGCCCTGTTAGTTCTAGATGACTGCACAGCCTCGGAGATACCTGGAAGCAAACCTTTATTTAAATATATTTTTGCAAAGAGCCAGGGAAGGCTATAAGTGATAAACACTCTACTATGTACCAGGTGATTGAACTGCTTATAATTCTTAGGGCTCACCCCTCTTTACAAATGGAGAAATCAAGGCCTGGCAAGGTCAGGAGATAGGTCAACTAGCCTAGCTAAGAAGCATCTAGCAAAGAAGAGGTCACAGGTATGGGGACATCCTGTGCACCAGGCACTGTCAAAGCCCTCACTTCTCATAGGCCTCCGGGAGGCAGCCTCAGTTACCCCAGTTAATAGATAAGGAAACTGAAGCTCAGAGTGGCTAAGTCATTTACCCAAGGTCACACAGCCAGTGAGTGTCAGAGCCTGGATTTGAGGCCATTAATTGGGACATCTTGTGATCAGTCTACCCTCCCTACTCGGCCTGTGTGTGAGTGCTAGGGGTAAGTCTGCTACCTGGGAACCTCTGAGGGTCCATGGGCACCAAGGAAACTCAGTTATGAGAACATCCGGCTGGTGAGAAGCTTGGCTGGAAAAATAACTGGAGACTCAATACAGGGAGAATCCCAAGTCCAGGAAAGTTATAGAACTTGTCTACGGCTTGTGAACTGGTAGAGACCTGCAACTTCGGGGGGTCTTTCTCATGGCCTGTCACCCATCCTGCCTCGGAGGGACCTGTCCTGGGCTCAGAATCCCCTAAACTCACCACCATGTCTCTGCCCAGCTGGTGGCTCATGGTCCTGCAGGTGCGGGTACAACTGGGTTGCCTGCCCATGACCTTGGGAAGGGACGAGGGTGGTTTTAGCAATCTAAACACACGCATTCCTCGCCTGGAGACGCCTGACTGTTGAATGATTTGTATGCTTTGAGCACGTCACCTCCTTTCAGGAGACAGAGAGACTGCCTGAGAAGTCATTTTTCAGCGTTTGACACAAAGTCTCTTTCGCTCTCTAGCGAAGCTAGATAACCATCAGCAGCTGGGCCGATTAGAAAAAAATATATACTTGGTACCGGGAAACCAGGGAAATAGCAGAGGCAGCCTGTCCTTCCTCCTCTCCTGCGGATGGGGCACAGCAAGGCGCTCCAGTAGGCTCAGCTCTGCAGAACCAACTCAGTAAGTAGGACGCCTAACTTGTGCCCTGGGGACACAGTATCTTCTGAGGAGGAGGCACCAGCCTAGGCTGAAGGAAGCCTGAGAACCTCCTCAAGTCCGTTTTACTGCTGTGTGACCTGGGGCAAGTCACTTCCCTTTTTGGAGTCTCAGTCTCTGTATCTATTAAATGGGCACAATTAGAAGGCCATTTCCTGGGCTGTCATGGGGCTTAGCTGAGGTCACACACCAGGTTAAGTACAGGGAGCCCCTCTATAGCCCCAGCACAACTCCAGAATCCCAGAGGATAACCCCAGAAATCTGGGACCTCCATGTTGAGCTGTGGCTGTGAGGACAGATCTTGGACTCTCGCGCTGACAGCTAAGCACACTGCTTCTCAAGTTCTGGGCCACACATTGCACACCTGGATCTAGCAGAACTGCTGGGGAGGAACTCAGAGCCCCACGAGGTCAGGTGAGTGAGGGTCAGGACTGAATTCAGCTCCAGGTTCTTAACAGCACCTTGCTCTCTCCAGACTACACATCTGTTCAGCCCACTGGCTTCTTTCTCTTGGGTTAAGGACAGCCTCTTTCCCTGGCCTCCCCGCCTCCTGCTCACTCCACTGCACTCTAACAGATCAGAGCACATACTCAGTCCCCTGATTCACACCCCCATGTTAGCCTCAAGTGTAAAGCACAACTCCCTCACTGCACTTTACTACCACCTCCCCTCCTTGTGGCTCTCTGCCACACTCTCTGGGCTTGATAAGGTGCCCTTGGCTCTGAGGGCTCAGAGCCTGCTGTCCAGCCACTCCTGCAGGGCTGACCTCACCTCTCCTTACCCTTTGCTGCCAAGAGAAATATTCTCACCTCCCTCTCTCCTACACCAGGTCTGGACCCTGCTCTCCGATAGGCTGTATGACCTCTTACTTTTTCCCCTCCCCAGGGCCAGGGTCTCTATGTGCCTGTCCCCACCATCCAGGCTGTCTTTCATTCAAGTCTGGTTTCAGTTTCCTGAAGCATCACACTAAAAGCTTTCTTCGGACTGAGCAAATTTACAGCTCACCCACTACACCCCATTTCTTGTGTACCTGCTATGCCCCACTTCCTGTGTGCTTACAACACCCTACTTCCTGTATACATACTACACTTCCTGTATGCTCACAACACCCTACTTCCTGTACACCCACTACACCCCATTTCCTGTTTTGGGTGCTGGCCTTATAAAGGCCAAGGGCAGACGGGACAGGTGAGCAAGAGGCCAGGCCAGAAAGCAGATGAGAAGAGCGTCCTCTCTCCGCAGAGACCCAGGCATGTGGACCCATGGCTCAGATGTCGGACACATCCCAGTAGGGTGCAGATTTTGAGAGCTAGGCTTAGAAGTTTCCAGAAGGTAGAAGAAAGGAGGAACCCAGCATCTGGATTGATCTTTCCAATTTCATTCCGGCTGTCCCTGCCCTGGAGTGCTCCAGCCACCAGGGTGACCCCCTTTGCTCAGCTTTGGTGACTAGTTGGCCTCTTCCCTCTTCCCTCTTCCCCGCCCTCACTGCCTTCTGTACCACCCAGTCTTTTTCCAATTTGTCCAAGAACAGGAACTTGAGTGTTCCTTTCTCTACGTGGGGCACCCTGCCTGCTGAAGATCCCACAAGGACCTATTCCACCCTGCCCACCAGGCCACACTTCCCACTCCCAGATGTGCCAGTAACACTACTGAAAATGAATCAAGTCAGCCGCACTCTGTTTAGTCAAAGAGGCTCATGTGCCATTTCCTATAGTATTGTAACTAACACGTCCAAGAGATTTCGGAAATAAAACCAAAATCAAAGTCAGGACATGGGGCAGGTAACCAGAGGGCTCTGACCATTCCTCCACTCCACCCGCAGTGTTCCCACTATAACCCTCACTACAATGTGGTAGTCCCCAGGTGCTGAGCCTCACCGGTGCTGGGTTGCCCAGTGGTGAACCTGAAGAGGCCCCTCTCCTCTCTCTGTGACCCCAGGGAAGCCACAGGTTAAACTCCCAAGGAAAGTGGGTGGGGACAGCGATGATGGTGGTGCCCATGTGGGGCAGATGGTGTACCAGGCATGGCTCTCAGGACTTTGTGAACATGTGACCTCACCAAAGACACCCCTCAGTTCTGGGGTGGGTCTTGCTCCCGCCTTGTGCATGAGGAAACTGAGGCATAGAGATGAACTGAAGTGTCTCTGCAGAATCAGGTGCAGACCCTTGACACTGGGCCCAGAGCCCTGTCCTTGTCCATATGCAGGAAGGACCTGAAAGGCCAGGCCCGCAGTGTCTTGTGGAAGTTCCACCTGGCCTTACCCAGTGGAGGCTGAAGATGATAAGGGGGTAAACAACTGATACAGTCTTGAAGACTCCCAAGCAAGTACTGAGTGTGGCCTGTCTCTCCTGCTACCTGATGTCAGGCAGGGGACAGATGGAATGGTGCAGAGGATGGGGGCCATTGGCAGGCCTGGGGAGGGGAGGAAGGAAGCTGCCCCTGGGCACTAAGGACAGGCAGGTGTCCTGTGCATGGGTCAGGCAGGGCCATACCTTCCAGGGTGACCTGCCCTGGACCCACTCCCAAGACCTGCTACAGGAGCCGGAACCCCCTCCTTTTCCTGGAACAGATGCCCAACTGCCAACAGATCTGAGCCTAAGCACACGGAGGTGGGCCAGAGGGAGCCCCAGACAGATGCCAAGTTCAAAGGGAATCACGGTGGAACAGTGACAGTCAGGAACTCTGCACAAAAGGACCAAGAGTGACAGGAGAAAAACAGGGCCAGATGGGCCTGGCTTCCCCCACCAGCCAGGCAGCCTCAGATCCGCTCTGTCAGTCCTGTGGATGCCATTCCCTCTGCCCAGGACATTCTGTTTCATCCTTCCTACCCCAGCATCTGCAGCAAACCCCAGTGCCATGCCCTCCACTCCATTACAGAATCCCGATTTGGTTCCTAGACTGGCAATCGTCTTGCAACTCCTTCCTGTGGACACAACATCCCACAGCTTATAAGACAGTTTTCCTATTTACTGCTTCAAGTGTCCCTTGTGATAACCTTGTACCATGGTGACCACTTTTCCCACTGGACATATGAGGTTCAGAGAGGACAAGTGACTAGCCAAGGATCATACAGCTTGGTAGCAGGGAGGGCAGAACTGGGGTTCTGGGATGTTGCTCTCCAAGACCAGAGCTCTTATACAGTAAATGCCTTAACAAGGAATGGGTAAATGCAGAAGGCTGATGGTGTGAATGCTACTTTCATTTTCTTCCAGAATATTCTACTACTGAGTTCCTAGAGGCTATCAGCCCCCCATCCCCAGTTGTACTTCCTCTGCTGTGTATTCTAACCCCATCCACTCCAGTACGGCATCAGTACGGCCCCTACATCCTTCGGTTCCCTCGGTGGGCTTGCGGCAGCCTGCCCAGGGTCCCCGACTCTTTTCAATCACAAGTCGTGATCGAAAGCATAAGGCCCCGCTGGGAGCACCCCTCTCCTTCCGGGAGATGGCGTGATAGCAGCTGTGTTTTACAAGCTCAAATCCGTGATAAGGCCAGCCAAGCGGCTGGCTCCGGTAAGATAAGGCAATGCACGCCTCCTTCCAGGGTCTCGTCAAGCACCCACGCCAGGGGAGAACACGATGCACGCCGGTTCCGCCTCCGGCACTGCCACAGACAACATCACAACAACCCTAGGAGCCAGGCTTGTGGGCCCCTCTGCAGGGAGAGGAGTCCAAAGCAGTGGGCTCGCTCAGTGGCCGGCAAGGACTTTGGGAATGTTCAGCAACAGGAACATGTCCACACAGACTAGCACACCAGCCTCCAAACGGCCCAGGGCAGGTAGACAAATGGTCCCATTTTACAGGTGAGTGTTAGGGTGGGAGACACAGGCCAGCAGGTGTCTGCTGTGGGCAGGCCTCTAGAGACAGATTGTGAGCCAAGAGCTATGTGCCAGGGGGCTTTCTTGGGGGCTCCTGAAACTACAGTCCAGAGGCATGCAGAAAGGTAAGTGAGGTGGGGCTGGTCCCCTAGCTGCTGTAGAGTAGGGCTGAGTCTGCAGAGGTGGCCTGAGTTGACCCTGACACAGTTCTTAGAAGGTGATCGGCTGTGAGCAACTGGGAACCAGAGATCTGTTCTGGAGGGGCGGGAGTGTCCAGCCTTGGCAGCCCTGTACCATCCATCCACATCACATGATCACCAGGAAAGCTGGATATCAAACCTGAGCCTGAGAATGCTAAGCCATCCCCTGAGCAAAGTCGGGGTCTAAATTTAGTTTTCTACTCCACAGAGAAAGACATTAGGGAGAGAGAAAGAGAAGGGGAGAGCGAGAGCGAGAGTGAGAGAGAGAGAGAGAGAAGAGGAAGAGGAGAGAGGAAAGGGGAGGAGGAGGAGAGGAGAGAGATGGAGGGAGGGAGGAGGGATAAAAGGAGGGAGAGAGCGAGCTATGCAGATGCCCTGCTATGTAGCCTTGGGTCTATGTTGAGCAGGCCTGGGCCTGAACTTCCCGTTAAAGGCCTGGCTGAGCCCCACTGAACCCCACATGGCTTTTGGCTCTCAATTGGGGGTTCTCTACTCTGTCTCTCCCTCTAGGTGAGCCCCTGGGTTCACGCCAGCCTCTATGACCATGGCCGTACCTCCCTGGCACAACACACCAGAGTAACAGCAGTTTGGTAACAACAGGGCATGGGTCAGGGTCAAGGGGTCAAGGCTGGGCTGTCTGGGGCAGATGACCCAGGTTGCACTGTAGATTCTGTAACCAGGGACTTCTTTGTGCTTGGCTTCTTCCTGCCGATGGGGACCTCATATTTCCCCAGGGATGAGGAGCCAACCACTCACCCAGCAGTGGGGACACAGGGAGCTGGGACACCTTGATCCCACCGGAGTCACCAGCAGTGGACCATACGTGTATCTTTCTAGTCCCCTCCCCTCGCAATAACCTCCAAGGAGTACCAAAATGTCACTGTTAATGAATGTCCTGTCTTCACTTCCTCCTCCTCCGCGAGTCTATCTTTCTTTGCCGGACGAAGGCAAAGTCCCTGGTTCCAGTGAGTGCCAGAGGTGATCTGCTTAAATGTGGTATTTTACCGGCTTGTGCTAACCAGAAAGTCATATTTCACCTACCACCCAACAGCAAACTGTATTTCCTAGGTGGAGATCGAAATTCATGGTTATATCTCACAGCTCCAGATCTAATCGCTAGGCGATATTTCATAGGTGGAATCTCAGCGCAGAGGTATCTGGGAGATCAGAGTGGTTCCACGTGACCTCTTTCTTCTTCTGTGTTTTTTCAAATTTATTTTCATGTTTGGAAAAACAGTAAAAGTCTCTAAGCCAGCCGCAACTCTCTCACCAGCTAGGTTGCTGGTAATCAGAGGTCCAGTCTTTGCTGAGTGGTGACCAGCCCACACCTCTGCTCGCACAGGCTGCCGGGAACATTTCAGGGAGGGCAGGGCTCCTTTCAAATCTCAACCCATGTCCAAGCAAGGCTATAATTTTATCCATTTGTTTCTTCTTTCCTTTAAAGATGTATTTATTTGTATGTATGCGCATGACTATATGTACACATGAGTGGGGGTGCCTGAGGAGGCCAGAAGAGGGCGTTGGTTCCCCAGAAGACAGGATTATAGGCAGTTGTGAGCCACCTGGTGCTGGGAATCGAACTCAGGTCTTCTGGAAGAACAGCAGGCACTCTTAACCACTGAGCCAGCTCTCCAGTCCCTCATTTGTTTTTATTTGGTCATTCATTCAATCATTCAATCAGCAAATGTTCCTCATGTTTTCTTAGAACTAAGTTTAGAACTAGTAATCTAGAACAGTCCACCTGCTGTCAACTGAATGCTTGTGTCATCCTGGAATTCATAATTAAAGCCCTAATCGCCAGCATGAGGGATTTGGAGGTGAAGCCCCCCTCAAAATATGTGTGAACAGTGGATCTGGAGGTCTGCAGGACCCTCAGACATTACTCAACATGTGTGTGAACAGTGGATCTGGAGGTCTGCAGGACCCGCAGACGTTACTCAACCTGTGTGTGAACAGTGGATCTGGAGTTCTGTAGGACCCTCAGACATTACTCAACTTGTGTGTGAACAGTGGATCTGGAGGTCTGCAGGACCTGCAGACATTACTTGGAGACAATTAGGTATGGGGGAACAGATGGGAGGATGGTGAGAGGGTGAGGATTAGAGAACAAGGGGAAGCCTGGGAGCTCAAGGGCCGGAAAAGTCTGGCATGGCTGGAGCAGAGGCTTCAGAGGTGGACAGGGCCCCAAACTTGACTCTAGGGCTGGTGTTTGCTGACTGGCTCAGGCTTCAGTTTCCCTATCTGTAAAATGGGGTGATACCAGTACATGTGGTGGACTTCGGACTTTGTTCTAGAAACAAGGAAAGCCTGCCAAGGAGTACGGAAGGACCACTGGGACATTTTGGAAAGACCCTGTCAGCAGCTTCTGGGGGAGTGGGTGATTCTCAGAAGACAGGAAAGGAATTGAGAGGCGGGGTCCATCCCAGACTGTAGACACTGAGGAAAGAACCAGGGTAGTGCCGTGCAGCTCCTGGAGGCATTTTGGAGGGCGAATGGTTATGGGGTGGGGGGAAGACAGGGCGCATGGGGAGTGACTTATGACTTGTGTGTACCTGGCTTTGAATCAGGTGATGTCTACCTTCTTTTGTAGCTCTAGGGAAGGAGGGAAGGAGAGAGGGAGGAAGAAGGAAGATAAAGGAGGGAAATGGGGAGGGAGAGGGAGAGAATCTACAACCCATTTCCCAGTCCCTTAGCCACTCCTTGTCAGGGCACCCATCCCCTCTCCCATTGTGTCCTCTCACAGCCACGTCATCTTCCCCAAAGTTAGCTACCCATTTTATGAGTGACCACATAGGTTCATGTATTCATACCCTAAGTGTCCAGCTTGGGATTTGACACCACGATCTATGTAACAATGAGGTTTTATGGCCTCTCAGGGCAGTCATGAGGGTTCCCATAAGTGTAGTACAGAGACTTGGCACACATTCCATGCAGGGACAGATGGTGGTCAGCTGGTCACAAGAGGAGCTGGTAGGGGAGGGTGCATACTTCTGAGCTCCAATTTCTACTTCAAGAAATGCACAGGCATGGTTGGTCCTTCCACCTGGGGACAAGACCCCTGTCTCCCTCACCCCACCCGCCAGCCAGAAGCTTAGCGTAGGCTCCTGAGGTTCAGAACCTTCTGGTCTCTGGGCAGCCCAGTATACCTGCTTCACATACAAGAACCCCCTCAGTGTGACAGTCATCATCAGCCTATGGATGATGGAAGCCCCAACATGTGTCTCATCTGAATCTCATTCAGAGAGAATGATTAAAGGTTCAGAGGGATTAATTTACAAGGAAAGATTAAAGGAACTAAATCTCTGAGGCTTGGCTTAACCATGACCGAGATCAGGGACCTCGGGGACGTTTCCAAATATTTGAAGAGAGTGGAGACCCTGGGGAGGGGGCAGAGGGGAGGAGGAGGCTCAGCAGAGGGAAGGGAGGGGGTGGGGACCAGAAATGATGACAGGGATGAAGCTGGAGCATCCCTTGTCGTCATTGAAATCCTGGCTGAAACAGGTGCTCGCTGGGTGCACAACCTCAGCCCGATGGACATCACACAATTGAATGGGCCATGGTTAATGAAGTCTGACCCTGAAATGAGAAACTGAGGCACATAGGGACAGTTACCTGTCCAAAGCTACATGACTGGTGAACAAGGATGTGCCCTTAGTCCTAACTCTCAACCCCTCAACCACCATGTGACTGCCTGGACCCTTAGTCAGTAAATCTCCGCTCCCTCTTCCCTTTCTCCGTGAGTGGGGCTCCCTTTCCCACTCCATCAAGGCAGGGCTTAGTCATGTGACTTGTTTTAGTCCACCGGATGACAGGCAAAAGTAAACGATTCAAATGGGCTGACGATGCTGCATCCTTCATCCCTCTTCTGAGAAAAGTGTCACTCACCCCCAGACCCAGAGTGGACACATGGCTCATCCTGAAAACTTGAGCCGGGGCAACTGAACTCACAGCTCAGAGAGCCCAGCAGAGCCCAGCCCAGGACAGTCATCCTCCACCTGCCACCAACTCCTGCTCCTGAGGACGCATGGATGTGTTTTAAGTCACTGAGTTTGGAATTGGTAGTCATAGTGACAGCCATTACATATCTTGCCGCACATGTGTCAGCTTTCTGGCTCCCCTCTGACCTCATTCCATTGGTGCTGGATGCCTCAGATCTTCGTCATCACAGAACATTCTTTTGACCGCCATGTATCTTGTGTATGTACATTCATTTTTGCCAGCTTCTTTGAGATGTAAGCTACATAAAGTAAGTTTTGCCAGTTCATAGCCATGGGCCTGTTCTCCCACAGGAGAGGGAGTTCCCAGATCTGAAAACAAGGTGGTGCCTCAGAGTTCATAGGCTGGAGACTGACTACTTTATTTCATTATATAGAACTGACTTTCTGAGCCAGGAGTGTGATGGGACTGAGAAGCCTAGTCCTCACTGAGCGTCCCATCCATAAGAGGTTGGAACTCAAGAGTGAGTTTCATGTGGCATCCATCCATCCTCCCATCCATCCTCCCATCCATCCATCCATCCATCCATCCATCCATCCATCATCCATCCATCATCCATCCATCCATTCATCCATCCATCAATCCTCCTATCCATCCATCGATTCATCCATCGTCCTATCCATCAATCCATTAATCTTCCCATCCATTCATCCATTCATCTACTCATTGACCTGTCTATCATCTGTTAATCTGTCCATCCATTTATCCATTCTCTTATCCATATATATATACCATTCATTTACTTATTATTACACTGGTCATCTATTAATCTTCCTATTGATCTATTCATCCTTCTATCCACTCACCCATCCATTGTCCCATCCATCCATCCTTCCATCCTCCATCCATCCATCCTCCATCAATCCATCTTCCACCCATCCATCCACTCACCCATCTACCAGTGAGTACTAAGGTAGTATTTAGATCTCTGTTCAGTTTGACTCATGATGAGTTATTTAGAGAAGAGAAAGGCCCAGGGACCAGGACGAGTCAGACTAGACTCAGGAATATCAGGAGCAGGTTACCCTCAAAAGACACATTTCAGAAATCAGGAATGTTCCCCGTTCTGTTCAGGAATGGCACCTTGTCTGCCAGATAGTCAGGGTTTTGTTCCAGGAGAGGACTCAGATCCCATGAGCATGGCACCTGGCATAGAGCAGACGTCTGCAGACCTGCATTTGAGTCCAGCTCTGAACTTTCTAACTGGGTGGCTTTGGGCAAGTTTCTTAACTTCTCTGAGTTCACTTGGCTGGTTCCCACTCAGTGTATGATCTAGAGAACAGTGCTGTTGCGATGGGAACTTGAACTTAATAAAGACTGTGAGTGCCTAAGCCTGGGGACAAGGTCTCATGGAGCCAAAGATGCTGATGAGTCCAATACCCTCTGGGGGCTTAGAGTGAGCACCTTTAGAAGGCCTTCCCCCATCACCAATATTTGCCACCCCTGGACAATCAGTGCAGAGAGAAAGGGGTGGCCTCCTCCCCTTTCCAGGGTATGCGTGTCTGTGTGGGTAGTAGGAAGGGGTCGGGACCCGAGGACAGGGTACTACTGGGCTCCAGCATCTGTAGACTCATGCACTATCTCATTTAATCCCCTCCCTGACACCTAAAAGTCCCCATTACCATCATCCCACACAGGGTGCAGCTGCTGGAGCTGGAATATCCTGATCTGAAGCAGCATTTGGGTCACTGCACGCTGCACTCCAATTAAATACACCCTCTCACATCCGTGTCGCAGCCTTAATCAGAGAAGAAGCCGAGTTGCGCGGCAATGCAAGTCTCATTGTGTGCGGCAGAGCAGAGGGCTCAGGGCTCAGGCTGAGTGGAGGATGGGAACACGAGGCGGGTGCCTCAGTGATGCTGAGGATCTACTGGCACCCGTGGGTGTTGGTCCCTGAGATGAGCCAGGGGGAGTGGGAAGCTCTAACCCATGAAAAGCCTGGTGGCAGATGGGTTACAGACAGGCTCTGCAGGCCCGGGCCGTTCATCCTCTCCCTGACAGGGCAAGATGGGAGTCAGAGAGAAGTCAATCTCTCAGCTTCTACAGGTGCTTTACCAGAGCCCCCCACTCTTGGCTAATGTGGCACCCTCAAATTTCAACAAAGAGCCTAGAAAGATCAGAAGCAGATGGTGACCAGAGTACTGAATCTGGAGTGGGAGGGGAAACTGAGCCACCCTCCTTATCCCCCGAACCCTCCATGTGGGTTTCTTATAAATCCCTCTTTTGCTTGAATCTTGGAGTTTTCTTTATTCCTTTAAAAAAAAAAGTGTGTGTGTGTGTGTGTGTGTGTGTGTGTGTGTGGTGTGTGTGTGCATGTGTGTGTTACATTCAGAGGTTAACCTCAGGTTTTATTTCTCTGGAACCATTCACCTTGTTTTATTGAGGCAGGGTCTCTCACTGGCCTGGAGCTCACCAATTAGGTTATAATGGCTGGACAGTGATCCCCAAGGATCCTCTTGTCTCTGCCTCCCCAGTGCTGGGATTACAAGTACACAGAGCCACACACACCTGGCCTTTTTATGTGGGTTCTGGGGTTGGAATTTAGTTCCCTACTCTTGTACTTTGTGCCCTTTACCGACAGCTACTCCGCATCTCTGCATCTTGAAGTTTTCTACACTGCAAGAAGGATGCTCCTCCTGCATGGAGTGTGAGAACTTGACAAGAACCTGCTGGGACCAACGTTTTGTGTCTGGTGCCAGATGTACCTCATTCATTCGTTCGTTCGTTCATTCGTTCATTCGTTCGTTTGTTTGTTCAGCTAGAAACCAGGGCCTAAAAGTTGGATGAGACCAACTCCCTACCGTCACGGGGCTTATGGGTGAGTGGACCGTAACCTAGGAGACTGCTACAGTGTAGGCCAAGTCTGTATGTATACCCTTATATCATCGGTGCGTGCCAGGAAGATTAAGCAGGGCAAAGGGCAATGAGGGAAGGAGTGAGGGGATGTTTGGATCAAAAGGCCAGAAAAGGCATCACTGGGATGGCAGAAGGGGAGGGAGGACTGAGGGAAATAGGGACACAGGTCCTCCAATAGGACGGGAGGGTTGTTTGGCTTGAGTGTAAAATGCCCCCCATGGGCTCACAGGTTGAATGCTTGGTGGCATTATCTTGCAAAGTTCTGGAAACTTGGGGTGGTGAGGTCTCACTAGAGGAAGTATGTCAGTGTATGTAGGGGTGTATTTTAAGGGTGTACCTGGTCCCTGGTGCTCCCTTCTCCTTCTCTGCTCCCTGTACACCATGAGGTGAGTAGCTTCATCCCTACCACACCTCCTCCACTATGATGCTCAGCCTTACCACAGACCCAAAACATGGAACCAAGTGGCCTTGGGTTAATCCCCTTGAATCCTCCCTTCCTTAGGCTGTTCATGTGAAGTATTTGGGTGCAGAGCAGAAAGCCTGGATAATATGCCGGTGACAGGTGGGAGACACCAGGACCTTGAGTCTTGGCGTGTGCTGCATGGTTTTGAGGAGCCCCAAGTATCATCCCCCCAGACTGCTAAAGCAGAGTCCATGACCCATAGTTATTGTTATTCATAATAAAGTATTATGACTTGATGTGGATCTGAAATGTGGGCCCAAGGTGGGACCAGTTTCCCAAGGACTTCCAGCCCTGAGGAACATCTGCCCATTCTTGGACCCCCAGCTCCAGGATGGCCTCTCCTTTCCGATTCCACCTCCCTGAATGTGGCATCAGCCACCCAACTGAACCAGAGCGATGAAACCTCAGCATACCCTGAACGTGGAGCCCTCAGAAAGGTTTCTGCTGTGATTCTGTCGAAAGACCAAGGTAAATTAATGAAGTACTTGCGGGTGGGTATTCAGGATTCCAGCCTGGATTATGACTATCTTCATACCAAAGTAATCATAAAACATACACGTTAGTGCTGTTATATGGAGGAAGGACCCTGGAGGCCACCATGGGCCCAGCATTGACTGGGAAGGGCAGCAGCCCCCCTGTGGGGGCTTGGGTGGGACTCCTCTCCTAGCCAGGCCTCCACCATAGCCTGGCCAGAACTCCCAGGCTACCTGTTGAGCTATCACAAGCCTCTCAAAAGCCACCTCTGCCACCCACCAGCCTCTCTGACAGATGGAGTCCCCCCCTGGCTCTCAGAGAGCCAGGTGACCGATGGCTGGCTGTCCTCGTTCCCACTCCATGCTCAGTGGTGTCTCTGACCGCAGCTGCCTCTGTTTCTTGCTGTCCCCCCTCCCTTCCCCTTAAATCGAGAGAAGCTGTGATTTAATATTAATATTTATTCATGTACTCAATTCCTTCCCTGTTAAATAATTTCTCAGCTGTCGGAGGCTTCTGAAGGCTAATTTAAAACAGGTGTCACGGTTATCTAACTTATGCCCTCCAAGCCTCAAAGGGAAGGAAGCGGGCAGGGACAGGCAGGGCCCTGCTGCTCTATGTGCTGTGGGGCCTGGATGCACCTGTCACCTCAGGGTGGGGGACAAGGGGAGGTGACACAAGGGTGACATCGAAGGAACTGATGTGACAGTGAGGGGTCAAGAAGAAGGGGGTGGAAGGGGAGAGGAAGAGACAGGGTCCTGCTATGTAGCCCAGGCTGGCAGTGAGCACCACCCTCCTGCTTCAGCATCCGGGGTGCTGGGATTCCCAGGGTTAGGATTCGGGGTGGGCAGGATGTTACCAAACACACCATGCTTGCAAATGATGAAAGAGTGACAGTTAATGCCTGAACAGAACTGAGACTGTACCCAGCCCTCTCTGTTCTCAGTATCTGACAGTCAGTACGAGCCCCTTGAACCCTTCCCAACCCTACAAACCCAGATGGGGAAATTAAGGCAGCCTGAGCAGCTCCTCCAACAGCATGGGCTACTGAAAGGAGGTGCCGGGACTTGAACTCTGAAGATAGGCACCAGCTACCTCCCTGGGACTCACATGATGTCAAGACAAGGACGACAACATTAACCAGTGACCCTTTGCCTTTGTGGCTGGCAGTTATTTGAAACATTGTCTCCTTGGGGACCTGACCTGCCTCAGAAATCCTCTGTTGGGCCCAGACTCCCCCCATCTGGCAATGTGTGTGGGTGTGCTGGGACAAGGCTGGGGGCACCTGTCACACACCAGGTGCCCACAGCTACACAGAGAGGGCCAGTCCCCAGGGCCTCAGAGCACAGTGCACTCTGCCTGGTCTAGATCCCTTACCATGATCACATTGGGGTGCCGGTTTTCAGACCTGCTGGGGGCCAGGGAGAAGTGAGCCACTCTCTGGCTTGGTGGAGTCCCAGCTGCACAGACCATTGGACCGGGGCAGGTTCTACAAGGCAGACCCATCCTCATCAAGAATTCTCAAGCGCCTGGTTTATCTGGGGACAAATCCTGAACCCACTAGCCAGATCTGGGAATTGCTGGATGGGGTGTATTGCAGGTCTCTGTGGGAACTGGGGCTGACCCCTGGGGAAAACTAGGTCAGTGTAGGGCCACATGGCCTCTCTTCTTCCTTGAGGGACACTAGGGAGGCCACACGACTCTGTTAGTAAAGACTCTCATCCAGACTCAGGAGTGGAGAGATTGAGTGGTGTGAGGGGCTGCCAGTCGAAGCCCGCACATCACTACCCGTTAAGTGGCCTTTTGTAGACACAGGAACGTGGGGAGGGATGCCTGTGCCTTCATATCTGCCCTGCTCCTTCAAACCCAGACATTTCCCACTTCAAAGCACCCACCTCAGCGGCAGCAGGGACGATGGTAATGAAGCATGAAGGTTTGGGATTAGATAAAAGAACTGTCCATCTGTGAAGAAGATTCTGGAACGAGCAGAGTTCCTTCACAAAGGGCAGCAGGGGGAGGGGCACAGGTTCTCTGGAAACCAAGAGACCAGAGCTGTTTCGATTAGGGGTCCCCATGTCACAGGAAATGATGCGGGAAGCTGCCAGCACTTCCCCTTACAGGGTGGTGTTTCATGTTTAGAGAAGCCCAGATCAGACATAGCTTCCCAACAGAGTACTATGCAACCACAAAAGGGGGGTAACTTGTAGATCCTTGCCTACACATAATGTTGAAAAGCATTATGCTAAGAGAAACAAACCAGACCCTGAAGACACTGCTTGCATGTTTCCATGGAAATTCTAGAAAAGGCTGATTTGCAGGGTCAGAAACAATTTGGTGGTCACCTGAACCTGAAGGTGGAACTGAAGGGGAGGGACAGGCTGATGGGGGAGAGGCTTTCTCGACATCATTTAAAAACAAATCTTTGTTCTGGGTGTGGTGGGGGCACCCAGCACTCAGGAGGCAGAGGCAGGTGGATCTTCATGAGATCGAGGCCAGCCTGCTTTATATAGTGAGTTTCAGGCCAGCTGAGGTTACGGGGAGATCCTGTCTCAAAAAGACAAAAAAAACCCCAAGGCAACACCCTCCAAAATCCCCCCAAAACACGTGTGTGTGTGTGTGTGTGTGTGTGCGTGCGCATGCGTGTTCGTGCGTGCACACACGTCGTGGCACGTATGCAGAGGTCAGAGCACAACCTTAAATGCCAGTCTCCTCTACCTTCTGCCTTGTTTGAGGCCTTTTGTTCCTCACTGTGTGCAGACTCCAGCCCTCAAGCTCCCAGGCTATTTATCCCATCTCACCACAGGAACACTGACTGGGCTTACAATACCATGTCCATCTTCATACCAGTGCTCGGGATCTGAACTAAAGTCCTCTTGCTTGTGCAGCAAACACTTTACCCACTGAGACATCTCCCAATCCCTCAGCTGAAGTTGATTTAAAAAACAAAAAAATTTTATTGACTCCAATCTTGCCTGGAATAGGAGGAAAATATGGGTGTGGAATGTGTGCAGACAGACAGACAGACAGACACAGAGACAGACACAGACACACACACACACACACACACACACACACACACACACACACACACACACACACCCCAGAGTAGCCACTTAGTGGGCACAGTGCTTGTGCTTGGAATCCAGACAGACCAATACACAAGAGTGTATGGACCAAGGTGTGTGTCCCCTAAATCTATACACTGAAGCCCTGACCCCCAGAGTGCCTATAATATGGAGTTGGGGCCTTTACAGAATCATAAGGTAAAATGGGGTCATGAGTGGAAGCCTTCCCATCTCATAAGACTAGTACCCTTATAAGCAGATCTCTCTGTCTCTGTCTCTCTCTGTCTCTGTCTCTCTGTCTGTCTCTGTCTCTCTGTCTCTCTCTGTCTCTCTGTGTCTCTGTCTCTCTATCTCTGTGTCTCTGTCTCTCTCTGTGTCTTTGTCTCTCTCTGACACTGTCTCTGTATCTCTCTCTGTCTCTATCTCTCTCTGTCTCTATCTCTGTCTCTGTCTCTCTATCTCTGTCTCTGTCTTTTTCTCTGTCTCTGTCTGTCTCTCTGTATCTCTCTGTGTCTGTCTTTCTGTCACTCTGTCTCTGTCTCTCTGTCTCTCTCTCTGTCTCTGTCTCTTTCTCTGTCTCTCTGTCTCTGGTTCTGTCTTTCTGTCACTCTGTCTCTCTCTCTGTCTCTCTCTGTCTCTCTGTCTCTTTCTCTGTCTCTGTCTCTTTATCTCTCTCTGTCTCTGTCTCTCTGTCTGTCTGTCTGTCTGTCTGTCTCTCTCTGTCTCTGTTTCTCTCCCCCACACACATTCTCCTCAAGGAAAAAAGACCTTGTGACTTGGACTATCAGCCACAGCCAGGAGAGTCTCAGAGATCTGACCCAGGGGCACTCCCCTGTCTCAGACTCCCCGTTGCTGTGGCTGAGGCTCCAGGCTGCTGTACTCAGTGATGGCAGCTCTGACCAGCTGAGACAAGCCAGGTTCTCATTTCTGCCTGGTTGCTGTGAGGGTGAGGTGGGATACATGTATATAAGTGACACCCCGCCCCCCAGGAACACTGATGCTTAATACACTTTAATTAATATAAGGTGTAAGGTAGCTGCTTCTAATTCAGGGAACAGGAAACCCCAATGTGTTCAACAATGGTTTAAAAAGTGCTGAATCCTGGAACTGATTTTTTTCAGTAACCCAAGCCCTCGCCAAGGTCCCAGGTCCTGTTCATCATTCTTTCCTGCCTTCCTTCCACTGTAAGCCTGGTTCACCTCACAGCTGCAAGGTGGCTCCTGCGGGTCTAGACATGCAGGTACAACCCTGTCCAGGGAAGAAGAGAGAGTGTCTCTTCCCAGGTATCTCTTTAACCTTTCCCACTACCCCTGAGCTCCCTTGCAGACGTTTCGTCATTGGTTAGAACTGTGTCCCATGCAACCAAGCGCTGACAGAGGAAACAGAACAGCTGAGAGTGACCTAGTCTTAGACCAGTTGTGGCGGAGTCCTGGGGCTGGAGTTGGTGCTCCCTCCCTGGGGTTGGAAGTGCTCCCTCTCAGGCAGGCCTTACCTTTTGACCATGGAAGGATCTCACTGACCCTGGGGTGGTTCTGGGAAAGAAGGGGTCTCACGACTCCCCAACTCCTCACGTTCCATGTGGATGAAGCCTGTACAAACAGACCCTCTGTTCCATGCCCCACATCTCTAGCCAGGTCCTTGCTCCCCAGAGCAGCTTCTCCCACAGGTCTGCATGGTGACCCCTCCCTACCTCTATCCATATCTGCATCCCTGCTTCCAGCTTACGGTCCTTCCTTCTCCTAACCCTCACACTCTCCACCTGGGGCAAGAAGCCTTTGCTGATGGTGCCACCCTGCTCTAACCTACCTCTTCTCTGAACCCAAGAACACAAACTGACAGAGTCAATGCATCCCAATTCTGAAGCCCCCAAGAATCACAGAGGGGTGTGGGGTGTGCCTGAAAAAAGCAAAGGAGATCTCCCCAGCCTTCAAAGGGTTTGCGTTGCAGCTCTGAAGTTAGGCAGTATGGGTTCAAATTCTGCCTCTGACAGATGCTGCTGGGCAACCTTGAACAAGTTACTTAACCTCTCTGTGCTTCATTTTTCCATTTCTAAAGCTAAAATAATAATAGTGCCCCCTCAATAAGATTGCTATGAGAATTAAATGAAGGTTTTCTTTTAAGAAGAATAAAGGAGGGTTGGAGAGATGGGACAGCGGGTAAGAGCACTGGTTGCTCTTGCAGAGGATCTGAGTTCAAATCCCAGCACCCACATGATGGCTAACAACTGTCTGTAACTCCAGTTCCAGGGAATCCAACACCATCTTCTGACCACTGTGGGCATTGCATGACACAGGTGTACTTACATACATGCAGACAACACATTCATGTGTATAAAATGAAAGTAATAAATAAAATACTTTTAAAAAGAAGGAAAAGGAGACTAACACTGACTAAGTTTTGAAAGATGTTTGTAAACAATTATTTTATTTTTTTATTTTATGTGTATCTGTGCAGGCCTGAGTGTATGTGTGTACACCGCATGTATGCCTGGTACTCGTAGAAGGTGGTTAAAAGAGGGATTTGGATTCCCTGGAACTGGAGTTATAGGTTGTAAGCCACCTGTAACTGGTGCTGGGACCTGAACCCGGGTCCTCTGCAAGAGCAACCAGGGCCCTGAACTGCTTAGCTATCTCTCCAGCCTCCCATAGTAGGTATTTTTTTTGTCTTTTTTTGAGAAAGGGTCTCCCTGTAGCCCCAGCTGTCCTGGAACTCACCATGTAGACCAGGCTAGCCTCAAACTCACAAAGATCCACCTGCCTCTGCCTCCCAAGTGCTGGGATTAAAGGTGTGTGCCACCACGCCCGGCAGTAGGTATTTTTTATACCTTGTAAAGCACTCTTTAGAAATAAGGTCCAGGTGTCTACATCTTAGGTACCATCCCCAATTGGTTGTTTGAAGCCAGCCAGGTTGTGGGGTGTGTTCAAGGGTGACCCATGGGAGCCACTGAGCTGCCTTATTCCATGCTGGGTTCTAGAATCTCTACTCACAGTCAGGTGCTTCCTTTGCAGATGATAGAACCCTGTCCCTCAGCTGGGTGACAGGCCATAGGCTTTTCCTTTCCCACCGGCCCCGTCTTGTCCTCTGCCCCGGACCCAGGACAGGTCCGCAAACGCAGGCAGAGTGGAGCTCTGTCACACCCTGCCTGTGCCATCCTTCCTCCCTCTCTACCATCAGCTTGGCATCTACTGTGTGCTGGGCACCAACAGAGCCTGGGTCTGTGTGCAGACTCCCCTGTCCCAAGGCTGCGTGACAGTGGGAGTTCCTTGTTGGAACTCCTCACAATCACCCCCCTACCCCGCCGCCCGGTGGGCGGCATGAAGCTCGGGCTCTTGAGGTCAGACTCTCATCCTCAAGCTTGGAGGTCTGACTGTGCACCCCAAACTCTTCAGTGTCTAGAACGCCAGGTACAGTCTTTCCTTCAGCCCAGGGACTCTGACCCTGAAAGCTATCATCAAGCACACAGCACGTGGGCTGCAGACAGAGGCTCGTGTTGCTTTTATTTTGAGACAGGGTCTCATGTAGCTAGGGTGGCCTCAAACTCATTGTATAGCTGAGGATAACCTTGAACTGCTGATCCTCCTGACTCTGCCTCCTGTGTGCCGGGATCACAGGCATGTACCACCATGCCCAGTCTCTGACGTGCTGGGGATGGAACCCAGAGCCTCATGCATGCTAAGCAAGCATTCTACCCACTGAGCCACACCTCCAGCCCTGATTTATTTTATGTTGAGACAGTTTCATTCTGTAGCCCAGGCTGGCCTCAAATATGCAGCGATCCTCCTGCCTCTGCCTCCCTAGTGCTGGAATGACAGGTGCACCCCACAGCCCACTTCCTGTATACTTTTTTTTTTTTCCTAGTGACTCTCCCTGCCAGGTAAGACCCATGTTCCAGGTTTAAGGGGATGGAGCTCTGGCCACGGCAAATACACACCTGGTTAGGCTGCCTGCACCCTGGCCTCATGCTGGGCCCTAAAAGACACAGAGGACTGAATTTTCCCGAGGTTTTAGGCACAATGGCCAGAGCCTGTGACAGTTGCTTTGGTGGACATGGTAGATAGTGGTCCCCAAGCACAGTGAGTGCTTTTGACCCTTCTTTTCCTACCCTGCCCTGACACCGGGTCAGACCCCATGATCCATGTTAGGCTGTCACAGCTGCCCACAGAGAGTCACAAGTCGTGCTGGCAGCAACCTCAGCCAGCGGCCTCCGCTAGCCAGCTGGGATCTACATGAGTCCTGAGCCTGAGAGGGAGGGAGAGCAAATTGCTGAGCAAACAGCAGGTATCGTGGCTCATTAAATATTAACACTGTCCATTGCCAAGTGCAGCGTGGACGTGCATGGAGCTTCGGGGCTAGCGCTGCGCCCTTGACTGCAAACCAGAGAGCAGATCAAGTGTTCCGCTCCTTTCCCAGCTTGGCTCCCTGTATTGTCCTTGTAATCTGCAAAACTGTCCCCCAACCCCTTCCAGCCAGCCCAGAGCCTCAGTTCCTGGGTTCCTGCAGGTTGTCCCCCAGGCCACAGCGGTGCCAAGTGAATCCCAGCCTGTTATAAGATGGTAACCATGGGCCTATACTGGGGTTTCCCAGCTGTGGGTGGACAATATCTATACTGTGGTACAAACTAGGGATTTGGTGGGATAACCCCTGCGAGGGCCTGGTGCCTTGCATTTACGCCCTGACGGGTGGCTGTTCTTTCCGACTTCTGTCCCCACCCTTGCACATAGTGAAGGAAGCCTAGGGACAGCTCCTGGGAAAGGACAGGGGACAGGAGATATCAAACCACTGGGTCTCTTGGAGCCATCAGCTACAGTGGCGTATGGGGACCCCAGGGTCCAGTTCTGGGCCTAGCGCCTGGACCTCAGTGCCCCTGTCCAAAAGATGACAGCCCTGGGCCTGTGCCCAGGGTGGGAGCCGAGCCACACTTTGATGTTCAGTCAGTCTATTTATGCAGCGCTGCATGGGCTGTGGGACCAAGTACTTGAGCAGCCGGGCACCAGCAAAGAGTTACCATCGATCACACCGAGTGCCTTCCTGGGCAGTTTGCAGGAATGAGAGGTGAGTTAATGGTAGTGTTTAAGGGTTATTATATGTGAGCTAACGGCCCTGTGCACTCCTGTGGCCACAGAGGGAGGTGGAGGGAGCTTGCCAGTGGTGGCTGAGACCCTTCCTGGAGTCCAGCAGTTTGCTGTCTTTACGGTCCCTGTAGCCCACCCATGTCAAGGCGGCAGGGAATATCTGCCTGGGCCTCCACATCTCAGGCAGCCCCTGGAGGCATTGGAGCCATGACTCTAAACCAGCTGTGTCCTCCAACTCTACAAAAGCCGACATTAAAAAGAACTACTCCAGGAGGCTGGGGAGATGGCTTGCTTAGTCAGTAAAGTGCTTGCTGGGCAGAGACACAGGCCTGAGTTTAGATCTCCAGTACCCATGTAAAAAGCTGGGTGTGGTGATGCATGTCTGTAATCATAGCACTGGAGAGATGGGGGATCCCTGGAGCTCACTGGACAGTCAGCCTAGACAACCTAATATTTTATTTACTATTTTATTTATGCGCATGAGTGTTATGCCCGCATGTATATAAGTGCACCTGTGTTGTGCAACACCCTCGGAGGTTAGAAGAGGGCATCAGATCCCCGGGAACTGGAGTTATAGATGGTTGTTAGCCACCATGTGGGTGCTGGGCATTGAGCCCCGGTTCTCTGCAAGAGCAGCCTGTGCTCTTAACTGCTGAGCCTTCTTTCCAGCCCTCAATGTGAGACTCATCTCAAAAAACAAGATGGAGAAGACATTGACCTCTGGCCTCCACAGGTGTGTGTGCACCAGCACACACACACACACACACACACACACACACACACACACACACACACACGCCTTCCAGGGTGAAGGATTTCTGAGCAGGGAAAAGAACAAGAGGCCCATGGGGGAGTTGGCTCTGGGATCTGTAGAAAGCAGCCAAACACATTGGGGTGGCCCTGGAAGGGCGTGAGCTCCACCACAGCCCCTCTTGCTGGGGGTGGGGAGCAGTGAAGGCTTCTCTTCAAGATCAGCATGGGAGGCAAAACTGAGGTGACCCGTGCCTCCCACCCCAGACCATGAGGGTGGATGTACCAAGGGGGCTCCAGGACAGATGGGAGGTGTGCTGGATAGCTTTAGTGTCAACTTGACATACCTGGGTTGAGGGAGCCTCAGTTGGGGAATTGACTCTATTGGACTGGCCTGTGGTCATGTCTGAGGAGCATCTTCTTGATGAGTGATGTGGGAGGGCCCAGCCAATTGTGGGTGGTGCCACCCCTGGGCAGGTGGGCCTGTGTTGCATAAGAAAGCAAGCTGAGCAGGGGCCAGGGGAGCAAGCCAGTAAGCAGCATTCCTCCATGGCCTGTGCTCCAGCTTCTGCTTCCAGGTTCCTGCCCTGAGTTCCTACCTTGGGCTCCCCGATGAACTGTGACCTGGGATATGTAAGCTAAATAAACCCTTTCCTCCCCAAGTTGGTATTGGTTAGAGTATTTTGTCACAGCAATGAAGAAGCAAACTAAGACAGGAGGGAAGAGTCCTTGCCCCTGAGGGAGTTGGCAGATGTGCCTGCTTAGGGAGCACTGTCCCTGGAAGGTAGGTGGGCAGATGTAAGGACCTTCTTCACCCGGATACCCCTCCTCAAGACATTTCCAACGGGTACAAGCACACGAAGTCGGCTCTCCACCTGCTTTCTTTCTGTTTCCTGACTCCTGCTTGTCTGTCTCCCCTGTACAGCCTGGCCAGTGATGTATGTGCCTTGTGTGGGCTTGCGGCAAGACAGAGGGGGTGGCACATACCCACCAAGATCCTTTCCTTCTTATCCTCCTGGAGCCACTCTTGGCCCGTCCCCAATATCTCTCCATGACCTGGGCTTCTTCTACTTCTTCTTGGCCCACAGCCACTGGTGCCAGGCTACATGTGGCGCTCTTTGCTAGCTCTGTATCCTCCAGGAAGTCTCTGATTGGCTACCTGTCCCTGGTTGGCTTGTGTGAGGACTTTGGGCTATGTTTGTTTGTTCACTCACTCAGTAGGCACCCACAGAATTACAGCCCAACTCCCTCCATGTCCTAGATACTTGATAAATGCCAGCTATGATCCATCAAGACAGTCCGTCTGGCTGTTGACTACTGAGTCACTCCCATAGGCCAGGCCCAGACCCAGAGCCTGTGCTGCACAGACAATATCTCCCTTGTCCCCCCAGCCCTGTCACCAGCTGTCTTTAGAGAATTTATAGAGGCTCTGAGATGCTGATGGGATGATGCAATGCCCAAGGTCTCCAGGCTGCTTATTGACCCCAGGACTTCAGGTCAAAGGAACTCTGAAACCTGCCACATCCTTTCAGAAGACAGAGGGGTGGGGAAGGAAATACACACCCATTTTCTAGAGCTGATGAGAAATCACATATTCAAATTCAGGAATCCCAGAGAGTTGTGCTGTGCAGTGATATAGGGAAATACACAGGTTTAAAAGGGGAAAACAGGAAAAATATGGGGTATTCTGATAGGGGCTGAAACAGGTGCCCCTGGATTCCTACACTGAAACCCCAAGTCCTAGGACCTTGGAAGGTGACTGCACTGGGAGACAAGACTTTAACGAGGGAGTTAAAATAACAATGCTATTGTCAGCTCTACTCATGGTGACCATTGCTCTTAAAAGTGAGAAAAGCTGAACAGAGAAAAGACCAGCAAGGACATAGGAAGAACGTGTCTGCCAGTCAAGAAGAATGGCAGAGGAAACCAGCCCTGCCCCTCTGTGAAAGAAATTCATTTCTGCTGTTCAAGGTTCCTGACTTGTGGTGTTTTGCATTGGCAGCCCTAGAAACCAATATCTACTCCTATTGACAATATCCTCAATATATAAAAAGTTGTTGGAAATCAATAAGGAAAGCAACCAACTGTGAAATAAGGGCAAAGAATAGGACAGAAATTCACAAAAGAGAACCACAAATGGCTCATTATCATAACGAAAGATACCAGAGCCCCTGCAGGTCAGTTATGACCACTGGGTACCTAATCTTTTGTCCGACACAGGAAAAAGCTTCCAAAGTGAGGAGACACAATGGAGCAAGAAGAGGAGCCTGGGGTCCTAACATCTCCTCCAGAACACGCCTTCTCACAAAGTCCCACCTCTTAAAGACTCCACCACTGCCCTGGTTGGAAACTAAGCCTCGAACATCTTGGGGTACACACAGCCAGACCAGAGCAGTCTCCTGGGACCCTGGATACAAGCCTGAGGCCTGTCAGCACTAAAACCTTTCATAGGTTACTTGCCTCATCTGTGCCTCAGTTTCCACATCTGTAAAAGACACAGTAACTATCTGAGCCCACGGTGTGTCACCAGAGAGGGCTAACATCATTCTGACAGCCATTGTCAGTGATGCTCTTAACATGCCAGCAGTCTCGAATTGGTGTTGGTCTAGTTTAATGTCTGTTGCTATAATAAAACACTGACCAAAGGCAACTTAGAGGAGGACAGAGTCTACTTGGCTTACTCTTCCAGGCCACAGTCCATCATGGAGGGAAGTCAGGGCAAGAGCTCCTAGCAGGAATATGAAGGTGGGCTTGCTTGCTGTTCCACATGCATCACCTCCAACCAGGGAACTTGCTCATAGCCAAGGAAGTGCAGTAGGAGCCCTGGAGGAGGCTGCTTGCTGCCTCTCTCCCAGGCTCACCCTTAGCTGGCTTTCTGAATGGCCCAGGCCCACCTGCCTAGGGAATGGTGCCACCCACAGTGGGCTGGGCCCCCTCCCACAACAATGAACAATCAAGACAATCCCCCACAGACATCCCCATGGGCCAGTCTGCCTAGATGATGGCTCAGACTAGATCCTCTAGGCTGTGTCGACTTGATAGTGGATGCTAACTATGGCAGGTGTGTTTTCTTCCATGTGTTCTTTGCTTGTGTTGAGTCAATCGATTCTGCAAATCAACAATGAGATTGGCGCTGACGTGAGTGACAGCTGGTTTTGAATGCTGCTTTTACCTTACCTGTCAGCTTTCAGAGTTGGAAAGCACCTGTGCTCTAGGTCCTGCGTGCTGAGCTTCGGTGTGGAGACCATGAGCTCTTTCCCCGGGTGGACATTCTCCTCTCTGCCCTGGGCTTCATAGGTTCCATCTGCCCACCCCACCGCAAGCTGGAGGTACCCATGACACTGTAGAGAGGTGGGTGCAGAGTGGGTCTCGAACCCAGACTCAAGCAGATAGAAAGTGAAGCCTTGCCCACTGCTTCGGAACCTTGATCTGAAACGCACCTGTGCAGTGGCCCCACCCTGGGAGAGCCACCCTGAGCCTGGAAGATCCGCCCCAGGCCTGGGCTGATGTCCCATTGGCCACACAGAAGACCTTCCCCCACCAGAGCCAAGGAGTAAAGGCTATCCTTTCTTATCAGGAATCCCCACACACCACACCCAGCTCCTCACAGCCTCCTTCCTCACCCATTCCTTCCACATCTCAGCTCCATTGTGCCTGCCCTAGGCACCAACATCAGCAGCAAAATCATCACTCTTCCCTGAGGACCTACTGTGCGCCTGGAACTTTGCTGGCTCCTCTTTGCAGCCACCCTGCCAGGCAAGCACTGTGATCAGCTCCAGAAACAAGATCCAACAAGCAGGGCGAACTTGCCCAAGGTCAGCAGTCAGGAACTAGCAGGGTGGAACTCAGACTCTGTCCCAGACTGCGTGGCCTCTGCCCCCAGCCCTGTGGGAATGGTTGTGGGTCAGAAGTCATCCTGGAATGACAGGGACCTAATTTAGCCACCGCCAGCCTTAATCCTCCCTACCTTCTTGCCCCTCCCCGACTTCCTCCCGGTGACTCTGCAGATGTTCCCCCAAGCTCTTTGCCTTCCAGAACACAGCCAGGGTCCCAAGACTCTGCAAGGTCTCTGCTTCCTATCTTCAGGGCCTCCTCCCTCTCTGTCCTCATCTCTCCCTTTGGTCTAGCCTGGGAAGTGAGTGTCCTTCCACACACAGCCTTGGCTGGCCAGAGTAAATGGAGCCAATATTTATGGACCACCCACATACCAGGCGCTGCCCTGCTACACAAAAGCACACCCTCTAAGGAGCCTCATTGGCAGATGAGAAATCTGAGGCTCAGAGAGGTTAAGTGAGCATGCTCAGGGTCACACAGCACCAGAGGGGCACTGGGACTCACGCCCATCTCTGTTACACTGCAGCCAAATAAATGTTTAATAAACTCTGTCCTCTTCTTGCCTCCACTGCCCCTGGGCCAGTGGAGTTTTCCTTTCAACTTTTTTCCCTGTCTTGAAGCTCTTTTCTTTTAAAGCTCTGGCGTCTGAGACTGGGCACCTTGGCTTCCCCTTTGCCTGCGATGTCCTTGGGACAAGAACAGCTGTCTTGATTAGCCAAGAAAGTGGTTCAGAGGAAGACGAACAGGTCTCTTGGTGGCCTGGGACAGTTTTGGGAGCAGGTGTCCTGGGCCCAGGGGAGAGAAAGCAGCCACCCTGGAGTGTTGGACGGGGAGGGGTTGGACAGGGAGGGCACCCTTTCCGGTTCATCCCTGTGCTGTCCCTGTGAATGCTTGAGTTCTCTCTTCTGGAGATAAATGTGCATGGAGGAGCACCTGCTGTATACAATGGCTGTTCCGGGTATGCTGGATAGCTTTAGTTGTCGATTTAACACACCTGGGCTGAGGGAGTCTTAACTGGGGAATTGCCTCCACTGGACTGTGGCCATGTCTGTGGGGCATTTTTGTGGTTGTTGAATTATGTGGGAGGGCCCAGCCTACTGTGGATGGTATCACTCCTGGGCAGGTTGTTCTGTATTATATAAGAAAGCAGGCTGAGCAGCGGTCAGGGGAGCAAGCCAGTGAGCAGCGCTCCTCCATGGCCTGTGCTCCAGCTCTTGCCTCCAAGTTCCTGCCCTGAGTTCCTGCCTTGGGCTCCCTCAGTGATAAACTGTGACCCAGGAGATGTAAGTGAAATAAACCCTTTCCTCCCCAAATTGGTATTGGTCAGAATGTTTTGTCACAGCAACTGAAGGCAAACTACAACACCAGGGATACTGGCTCTCCTTCCGGAGGCCAGCAGACTTTGTAAGGCCCCTAAGGATTCTGGGTGGAGAAAGAGGTGCAGGCCATATTGAGCAGGTGGAGGGCAGAGCCAGGTGCATTTTCTTTCCTTCTCAGGATCCTGAGATGGATTCTGCCACCAATCGATCTCCGGTGTGGGCCCAGGAGTCCAGACCCCTGCAGAAACAGACCGTGGAGGCTCCGTGGCTGTCCCTAGCACCCACAATCCCTTTTCTGGTGACTGGGATTAGGGGACACAAGCACAACCACCTCCAGTCCCCCCACCCAGTCCAGCCAGTTCCTGGAATGGCCGATTTACTTTTCTACCCTCTCCATCACACCTCTAGGATCCTACCCTTGGCATCTGCATCTGCCCAGCATGCCATGGCTGAGGAAGATCGGCCAGCTGCCCTGCCTGCTGGCCACCCAGGGAGCTGGAGGCTGAAGTTGAACACCAGAAGCCATCGCTATCCTAGGTGGTGGCTTGTTGTTGCCTTAGTGGGTGCACTGAGTGCCTGCACTCACTTCCTACTGAATCCATCACTTAAGCCAGCTTGTGCCTCCTGAGAAGGCCAGGCAGGATCCCCACTCATCAGCTAGGAAGTCAGATAGTCAGGCATACCTTCCATGGTATGCGCCCCTCGAAGACCCCCCCCATCCCTAGTGTCTAACAACAATACTGTCAGAGCCTTTAACATTACACTAACCCCTTAGGTGCACTGAGCACAGGGCTGAATTTCGGGATTGAATTTGCAATGCCCCCTCCACAGGCTCCTGTTCTGAACACTGGGTCACTATCTGGTAACACTATGTGGGGGGCCATGGGGCCATTAGGGGGTGGGGCCTAGCTGGTGGAAGAGGGGGCCTTTATGGTGATGCCAGGCCCTGGATCCTCAGGGTGCCTGCTTCTTGGTCAGCCATGATGTGAGCATCCACCACACAGTGCCACCATGAACTGAGTGCACTTTCCCACCATGTTGGACTGAGACTTTCTGAAACCCATAGTCAGGGGTGGCTGAGGCCCTTTCATATTCTGTAATTAAAAGATACACTTCTATCCTGCTGTAAAGAGGAAACAGCACACACGTTCTAGCTAGCTTGGCGATGTGTACACTCCTAATGGTTTGCTTGTTGGGAGCTATGCCCTCTAGTCCACATGGCCCTGGAGGACCACAAGGTTGATGCCAGCAGAAACTCACTTGACTTGGGATTTCACGAAGTGCTTAAGCCCAGACATTCATTGATGAGGGGAGAGTGCAGGGAGGGTAAAGAGAGGCACAGACATCATGGCTCTGAGCCTAAGCCCTTGAATGACTGACAGCCTTGGTCCCCCGCCCCTCTCCCTGTACAATCAGCCACTGGTGAGCTGGAGCATAGATCTTCAGGATGTTAACCACCCCCATCTTCTCAGATCACTGGCCCTTTCTGAGAAAAGCACAGCTTCAAGGTTCAGTTTCTGTCTCTGCTCACCAACTTGTGGCAGGTCCCGTGGACAAAACTCATGGTTTCAAAACCATGAACCTAAATAAACCTTTACTCCTTTAAAAGCAGTTCCTGTTGGGTGTCGTCATGGTGACACACGATTCCAATGGTCTAGATCCTTGTCACTGACTCTCCCAGCAGCCCTCAGAAGGAAGGTTCAGCCCATCTTACAGACACACCCATTGAGGTTTAGAAGATAACAGAGCTGGACAAGGCCCTGAGCCAGCGGTCTCTAGGGCCCTTTGACTCTTATTAAGTTCTGTAGGTGAATCTGGTGACATTCCCGGTGCAAAGGAACTGTTTCAGTGTGTCCCATGTAGATCTGGGCCTGGTCGAGATTTGGATGCCATTGGTTAGAGCACTGACTGGTCTTCCAGAGGACCTTGGTTCAGTTCCTAGCACACACATGGTAGCTAACAACCATCTGTAATTCCAGTTCCAGGGGATTCCACCAGCTTTTCTGGTCTCTGCTGGCATTGCATAACACAACACGGGTACACTTACATACACACTCATACACATAAAAAATAAAAATAGCAAACAAAGTATTTTTAAAAGATTTGGATGCTAAGGACTGGGGAAAGGGTTCAGTGGAAAAGAATGCTGCTGTAGAAACATAAGGACCCAAGTTTAAAGCCCCACACGCACGTAAAGCTGGGCCTGGCTGAACAGGCCTGTAATCCCACTGTGTGGGGAGGAGACAGGTGGATCCCTAGAGCTCCCTAGCCAGCTTCCCTAGACAAACTGTGAGTTTTGGATTCAATGAAATCCTCTGTGTCAAGGTACTAGGGAGAAAAACAATAGAGGAAGTCATCCAACGTTCTCCTCTCGCCTCTGAGTATGCACCTGCACCCACGTGCATCCACCATGCACACACGTAAGAGTTGGATGTTCAAAGGTAAAACGAGGCAGAGAGGACTGAGAAGATACTGTTCCTCATCAGCTGCCTGTGTCGAGTCCTCTGTGTCTGCTTAGGAGCCCCGGCACACCTGGTTGAGAGCATGCTCCGGAAGCAGATCTACCTGGAACTGATCCCACCTCCCTTGGATAATTATGCCAAGTGAATGGTGGGTTTCCAGGACTGTCCAGGACCCAGGTCATGGGGTCAACAAAACAGAACAACCCAGGAACTCAGACGCTGTGACAGACAAGGCCTCTAGAGCCCATCCAAGCCAGGGCAATGCCCCTGACCCAGGTCCCAAGTGTCAGTGAAGGTGTGTGAAGAGAGGGTGAGTGGGGAAGTTGCTCTCTGAACCGGCTGCCTCCCCATCACCTAGACACCCATCCTCCCAGGTCTCCAGGATGTCCCCTCTAAGTGCTCTGTAACTGCACAGCCCTACCCATTTCCCTTGCCTCTGAAGAGCTCAGAGATGGGCAGAGGCTTACCCAAGACCACACAGTGTCCTGGGGCTCTGAAAAAGGCAAAAGTTTCAGGTGACAGGTGACAGGGGTCCCAGGTAACAGGAGGCCAAGGCAGAGGGCTGTCAGCATGACCCCTGAGCAGGACCAGGCCAGGCAGGTGTCTAAGGTGATAGCACCTACCGGCAGCCTTGATGGCTCATCGGACACCAGGGCCTGGGCAGGTGGGCGGCAGTGGCTCACACATGCTGTCAGGAGGAATATTCACAGGCCGTCCATCCAATTAGGAGCCAGTAATTAAAATTCCTCTTCCCATCTAGTGCACAGTATTAAACCAAACACTTCATTATACGCCTCTTACCTTGCTGATTAGCATAAATGGGGAGAAACTCAACAGCAGGCAACACTAATTAACACGGGGAGAGAGGGGCTTGGTGGCCTGTTGGTAGCCCGGGGTGCATTTTGTATAGGGCACAGCTGGACAGGGGCCACAGTGAAGGGTCCTGGGGTTGAGTATAGGCAGATACTTCAGGGACTTACAGTTTGATGGGAGAGCCAGGCAGGCGTGGAGCTTGCAATCATGGATGGAACCCAGTCTGGTTTTTGTTTTTTGGGTTTTTTTTTTTGTCTTTTTGAGACAGTCTCCCTGTATCCACAGCTGGCCTAGAACTCACTATGTAGACTAGGCTGGCCTCAAACTCACAGAGATCTGCCTGCCTCTGCCTCCCAAGTGCTGGGATTAAAGGTGTGTACCACCATGCCCGGCTGGAACCCAGTCTGACATTGGAAATGGCCCTAAGGGGAACTTCCCAGTCTGGTGGAGGAGACACAGGTCTTGTCTTTGTAGGCTCCTAGGATGATGGGAGATGTGCAGCCTCTGACTTTGGGAAACTCATAGTTCCTGACCTGTTCTGGTGGGAGAGATGTTGGGGGAGCCCCAAGTCCAACAGGGAAGCCTGCCTGCCTGTGAGGACCCTGTCCATCAGCAGCTTTCTGACAAAGCAGAAAAACCTTGAGTTTGGAGCTACATGAACCAGATCTGTGACCCCAGGAAGTTACTTACCCTCCTTTAATTGTGGGTTCCTCATCTGCAACAGCCACTTAGCATCCATTAGCCCTGCAGTTGGGAGGAGGGGAAGGATTCACTCCTGACTGCTGACCTAGACCAGGGGTAGGAAGCCAGAGCAGGGTCCACTGGTGCAGGAAGGTGACATGGGGACCACCATGAGGAGCTGAGCCCCTGCCTGGGATCACGGCAGATTGGGGCTGTCACAGAAACCCACAGTTTAAGGTCCAAGCACAAGGCCCCAGGCAGCTTTGACCTGAAGCACGTGGACATAACAGTGCAGCAGTTGGGGCGGTCAAAGGATGAGGTGCCCCCACTGCAAGGACATGGAGCAGGTGAGCCCCTGGGACCTGCTGGTTACCTGGGCCAGAGGGTAGATGATGAGGTAGAATCTGTGCCCAACAGATCCACCAGAGTCAGAAAACAACGGAAGCCAGGGCTATGGGGAGGACGGCAGGGCTGTGGGGAGGAAGGCAGGGCTGTGGGGAGGAAGGCAGAACTGGGGGCGTGGCTGGGGGAAGGGCACGTGCCTAGGCTGCCAAAGGCCTTGGGATGGATCCCCAGCTGAGAATAAAGACAGCTGACTGAGCCCAGGCCACAGCCCAGCCTCCTTTCCTCCCAGCCATGCAGTTCCCTGGCCGCACAGACTTGAAGATGGAGGGTGCATGGCTGGGCTGTCATGGTGATGTCACTGGGCTTTCCTCAGGGACCCTGGCTCCCATTAAGAAGTGAGACTCAAGATGCTACAGGCCCGCATCTGTGCCCTCAGCATGAGGCTCTGTAGGGGCTCAGAAAGGGGAGGCTTTAGCTGGGGTCTGGCCTGGGAACGGCCCTCGGTTTGCTCTCTTGAAGGCAGGGCAGTCAGGCTTAGAGCCAGGTGGGCCTGGGTTGAGATCTCAGCTCTGCCACCCACTTGCTGTGAGTCCTTGAGTTGATTGCTTAGCCTCTCTAAACTTGTCTTCTGGTCTGCAAAGAGCAGACAGACGGTAACTTGAACAAGAAGGTAGCGTTTGGCCAGGAGTTCCCTTCCTTCTCTGAAGGTTGCATCTAGGCCTGGGAGGAGCCAGCTCCAGTTCTGGATATGGCTTATCCAATCAGAATGGTTCTCTCATGGTGAATAAGATGAGGCAGGGTCAGGCCCATCCCTTGAGGTCTTGGAGGGTCCTGTAGCAGCTGGCTACTTACCCAACCGGCTCCCGCTGGGTAAGTATTTACACAGACTGCCATCAGCAGACATGAAATTATGCATGTGAGCATTAATACCTCACCTTTCGCCAGCCCTGTGTCTCGTGTCAAAACACACCCCAGCATTAATCAATTAGCCTCCCGGCCTCCCACCCACTGCTCGACGGAGCTTATTAGCTTCCTCCTCCCTCAGCTATGAGCAAAGCACACCAAGGTCACAGCTCAGGCCTCCAGAAGGCTCAGCCCTCTCAGCTTCCAGGCATGCTGGAGGGCACTGACTGGCCCTCTCAAGGCCTCTTCTGCGAGCTCACAGCCACACCATGGTCCATCTTTAGCACTAAGCCCAGGTGAGCCTTCCTTGAGTTTTCATGATCCCTCTGCTCCTGTTGCCTGTCACCCCTCCATACTGACCCAGATATTTGGATGCCCTGGGACCCATGTGCTCAGAGCCCCTCCTCCCCTGGGCTCAGGGGCCATAGTCACTTTCTCTACTCTGCAACTGGTGTTTGGTGGGTCCCTAAGAAGCCCCAGCTGGCCATGCATAGAGGCTGGGGGTTCACTCCTATGCAGCCTGCCATGCAGGGGTTATGGTCTCCATTTCACATGTACAGACAAAGGGACAGAAGCTCAGAGAGGGCAATGGGAGTCCAAGGTCACACAGCAGGAAGGACAGAGCCAGGACTGAGAGCCATCACTCTCCTGACAGTTCCCATGCTGGAGGGAGGGTCTGAAGCCCAGCCTGAGCCAGATGCTGGTGCAGTAGTCAGCCTGCCCATTGAGGGGGGTCACAGCTGTGGAGGAGGGCCTCTTGCCGTCAGAGACCCAGCAGCTACTCCATGTGGGCTCAGAGACAGTGCAGTTGCTACAGACCCAAGTCCACCCACCTCCCTCCTCTCTCCTCTCTCTCTTCCTTGGAGGGGCTTCCTTGGATACCCGGGCCCAGACATGCACCTGCCCAGGTCCTGGAGAAAGAGTAACCAGGTCCAGGTGAGTTGAGTAACCTGGCCTCTTGGATGGGCTGGCCTTAGCAGAGACCTGAGGGAGGTGGGAGGGAGGCACCCTGCCCTTCTCCATTGCCCTCTAGAGTCACTGCCTGGGGAAGAGCCTTGGCTCGCTCTCATGCTGGTTTTCCTAACCACAGCTGAAGCATGCTCAGTGCTCAGCCCCAGACCTTTTACAGGCTGACATGGGCTTTTCTCAGCTCAGGGGTGACAGGAATGACTCAGCCCCCTCCTCATGCCCAGACCAGCAACAACTGACTGCTCAGCCCCTTACCAGGAGCTGAGGATGTGAACAGGGAAGAACTGATGAGGGAAGGCAGGTGGGAAAGGGTATAGCATCTGCACGGGGCCTACAAGTCTTGAAAGGGAGACAGTGGGCTCCAAAGAAGGCAGACAGGCACCCAAGTTGGACTCGGCAGGAGAATGCAAATAACAAGGCTACCATGGGCGGGTGAGGGAGGGTCATGTTGGGGACCAGGATACAGCAGGTAACAAGTGCCCCACCCAAAGGCAGACACATAGACAGCAGGCCACTGTGGCTCATGAGATGTTGGAGCATCACTAGCAGTCCGTGGGTGACATGGATCCCAGGGCCCAGGGCTCAGAGTCCTGGCCTAGAAGATATAAGGCTTCATGAAGGCTTATCAGGCTTCTATAACCATGTTGCTGAGTCACCTAGGTTCCGGCCTGCTTTGGGTCTCAGTGTCTCTTATGACAGGTAAACTACAGGCCAATACTGGACCACAAACAGGTGAGCAATGAGATGGCTCAGGAGCATGGTGACAGATTCACAGACGCTGTGTCTAGATGGGAATGTGAACTGGAATTCCCAGAAGAGAGCTACACCTGTTTAAACTCACTACCCAAGGCTGATGGACCAATTCTAACAACAATGACTGCCAAGAGTTAGAATGTTGCAAATCCCAGTCAAATTATCTTGGGCTATCTCTAGCCCTTTGAATAGCCATCAGTTTCCCACCTCTGTTTTTAACATAACATCCATGTGGCTATCAGATAAATCCTTTTGGCTATAAAAATATGAAACTTACCACATTGGAACATATTTGGGGTAACCTGAATCTGTGTTCACAGGCCACAGGTCACTCATATTTAGCTCCAGAATAAACCATCTCTTGTCTCCTGTGAGGTGAGAGCTGTTTTTTGCTGTTGACAGGGGCAGTCCATATCTGACCAGTCAGAATCCAAATCTTAGAGGCCCCATCCATTGCCCCCACAGCTACCAATCCATCCTGACTGTCAACCTGTATAGGCCATGTCTCCTCCCTGACCTGTCTGGCCTCATCTGTGAAATAAGATGGTGATACAATCACAGGATGGGAGTAAGAGAGACTGTGCTCAGGCCAGGATCCAGGTGACAATCCACCCACTGCAGGGTGTTTAATTAGCAACCACTGTGCTGACAGTAATACTTCCAGCTGGGAGCCCAGGTACCAGGGCCAACTGAACAGAGTTCAGAGTGTGCGGCTGGGCATAGGACTGGATGCCGGCTAGATCAGTCTGGTGGAGGCTTGATGGGGACTGAGCACTGACTGCAGGAGCTACCCCAAGCCCACTGGCTTTGGCCAGCCTCCTGTGCCCCGTGAGGACAGGGACGTCAGCACCAGCCTCTGACACCCTTCAGGGTGGTGTTGGGGACTCACAGGATGGACAGATCCAAGAGGACAAGGTGCTGCATAACTCTCCTCTGGTTGAGAGGAAGCTGCAGAGACCCTCAGTTACTCCCCCACCCCCACGCTTCTCCCTCCTCTCTACCACATTGCCTGCTCTAAGATGCTGAAACCTCAGACCCTCATCCTCCTGGACCTTGTGCAGCAGCTGGCAGTCTGGGGTGGGGCGTGAGTCCTGACTGTGCCTGCAGCACACTGAGCTGTGCCTCTGTGTGGGCCTCAACATTATATCCTCATTGGGCCAGAGCCTAAGCTCAGTGTTCTCTCTTCTGGTCCTGACACTTACCCTGAAGACAGCATTCCATAGTGGCCCCCTACAGGAAAACTGAGGCCTGGAGAGACTGAATAAACTACCCTGACTACTAAGAGGCTGAGCGGAGACAGTGGGTCCTCACATCAGGAAGCAGTGCCTGGCTCTCACAGGGGCCTAGTGCAGCCCCATGTTCCAGATGAAGACACCACCCAGGGTCCAAAAGGCCCAGGGCTTGGAGTGCTGGCCAGGGCATTCCCCCGGGGCTATCCTGGCTCCAAAACCTGCACTCTTGTCAATGAACACAGAAAATACAATTCCTGTAGTAAACAGCTAAAGTGTCCCTTATCCAAAATGTTTAGGGGTCATGGTGGTTACACAATCTGTGTGTCCATAATGGGAGACCTTCAAAAGGGGGTCACTTCTTGTTAATGTGACAAGAAGCTGACACAAACAACTTAAGGGAAGAAGCGTTTATTATGGTTCACAGTTTGAAGATGCAGTCCACCGTGGCAGCAGGGGTGTGAGGTAGCTGCATCCATAGTCAGGAAGCAGAGAGAGATGCATACTGGTGTTCAGCTCGCTTTCTCTTTTCTAGTCAGTCCAGGTCTCAGCCCATGGGACGGTGCTGTCCACATTCAGGGTGCATTTTCCCACCTCAGTTAACTTAATCTAGAAACTGTCATAGACAGCCCAGGGGCTTGTTTCCTAGGTGTCAATTTATTAAGCTGACAATAGAGATTAACCATTACCCCATGTCTAAATACTAAATTCATCTATGTTTTACATGTGACTCTGACATAGCCTCTTGGTAATTCCATATCGTATATATAGATGGATGGATAGATAAATGGATGGATGGGTAGATGGATAGATGGGTGGATAGATGAATGGATGGATGGATGGGTAGATGGATGGATGGATAGATGGGTAGATGGATAGATGGGTGGATAGATGAATGGATGGATGGATGGGTAGATGGATGGATGGATAGATGGGTAGATGGACAGGTAGATGGATGGATGGATGGGTAGATGTATGGATAGATGGATAGGTAGATGGATGAATGGATGGACGGATGGATGGGTAGATGGATGGATAGATAGATGGGTAGATGGATAGATGGGTAGATGGATGGATGGATGGATGGGTGGATGGATGGATGGATGGATGGATAGATGGGTAGATGGATAGGTGGATGGATGGATGGGTAGATGTATGGATAGATGGATAGATGATAGGTAGATGGATGAATGGATGGATGGATGGATGGGTAGATGGATAGATGGATAGGTGGATGGATGGATGGGTAGATGGATGGATGGATGGATGGGTAGATGAATAGATAGGTGGATAGATGAATGGATGGATGGGTAGATGTATGGATAGATAGATGTGTAGATGGATAGGTGGATGGATGGATGGATGGATGGGTAGATGTATGGATAGATGGATAGATGGATAGGTAGATGGATGAATGGATGGATGGATAGATGGGTAGATGATAGATGGATAGGTGGATGGATGGGTAGATGAATAGATGGGTGGATAGATGAATGGATGGATGGGTAGATGGATAGATGGATAGGTGGATGGATGGATGGATGGATGGATGGATAGGTGGATGGATGGGTAGGTAGATGGATGAATGGATGGATGGATGGATGGGTAGATGGATAGATGGATAGGTGGATGGATGGATGGATGGATAGGTGGATGGATGGGTAGGTAGATGGATGAATGGATGGATGGATAGATGGGTAGATGATAGATGGATAGGTGGATGGATGGGTAGATGAATAGATGGGTGGATAGATGAATGGATGGATGGATGGGTAGATGGATGGATAGATAGATGTGTAGATGGATAGGTGGATGGATGGATGGATGGGTAGATGTATGGATAGATGGATAGATGGATAGGTAGATGGATGAATGGATGGATGGATGGATGGATGGGTAGATGGATGGATAGATAGATGGGTAGATGGATAGATGGATAGGTGGATGGATGGATGGATAGGTGGATGGATGGATGGATGGATGGGTAGATGTATGGATAGATGGATAGATGGATAGGTAGGTGGATGGGTGGATGGATGGATGGACAGATGGATAGATGGATGGATGGATAGGTTAGATAAGATAGATAAAAAATTGTGTTTTGCAGTTCTGGGAATGGAACCAGATCCCCATGCACACTAAGCCTAGGCCTCATCCAACACTTCAAACAATTTTGCACATGAAATAGTTTCCCAGTATGAAATTTCTGCAATGACTGCAGACTGACACGTGGATTTGGGATGTGTTGGATTTGGGATCTCTGGATTCTGGATGCTCAGCACCTGGTGTTCTGTTCAGGGTTTTACACAGAGTTTCAGAAGCCTCAGACCCTAGGGTAGATGTCACAATCTTCATTTTACAGATGAGCAATGAGGACATGTCGGCCCACAGCCACAGAACTGGGGAAGGACAGGTAAGTGAACCCTGGGTCCCATCTGGAGATACTGAGCCCAGACATTGCCCAGCTCTCTACGTGAGTGGGGTCGACCACTGGGCCAGGCAGTGCTGGGGACCTGGTGTGCTGGCCAAGCATTTGTCCAGCTCTCCAAATTATAACTCCCCCATTCTGAGCAGCCTCAGCTCTCTGTTTCATGGCGAACTGACAATTGGTGCAGCCACAAGACCAAATCTCTGCATCTGCCAAACGCCCCCTGGATCTGGGCACCTCCCCTTCGTACAAGGCCCTTATCCTGAGACTTTGTGGACCTCCCAGCCCCTGGCCTCCCATATATCCCAGCCACCGCATGCCCTGTATCTCCATACATCATTACCCAGTGTGGCCCCACGGCCCTGCAGGCTGCTGGTCCGTGTCGCCGCTCTGACTGACAAGGCTGGGCACAGAGGCTCAGTCAAGAGTATGGACACATTCAGCCCTGTTGTTTTAGTGAGGAGTGCTACCAGCAGATATAGACCCAGAGCCCTGTCCCTGTACTCAGCCTGCTAGAGATCTGGGGATGCCATTACAGGTCCTCCAGCACACTGCCTAATGGGGCCTCAGGCATATCCCCTGGCGCAGGCCCCCGCGTGGCTCTGGGGCTGAGCAGGCAGAAAACACTGGCTCTCTACTGTGGGCAGAAGCTGCTCCACACAGCGTACAAACAGCCTCACTGATGATAAAATGTTCTTTAAATGACACAGGCTGGCCTCTTCCACTCAGTTTTTTGTTCCAGAGTTCCAAGCGGCTTAAACCAGACTGTGCAATCTCCTCGGGCTCTGCTGCACTTTACTCACCTTTGTTCATCTTCTCTCACTCTGCAAGCAGACCTTAGCCTGGGCACAGAGACCACACAGAGGTCACTGCATTGGTGCAGCTCAGAGTGGGATGCTGAGGTTTGAGTCTATGCTCGTTGCCCGAGTTCAAATCCAGACTCTCTCACTAACTAAACTGTGCCACCTTGGGTAAGTTACGTAACCTCTTTGACCGCACGGCTCCTTGAATGATGCGGCAGGGAGACTGGCCAGGAGGCCCAGGTGACTGAAGCCATAAGTGTGTTCGAAACAGGGAGGAGGTGAAATCGTACCAGAGCAGGCTGGGTGACCTGTGGGATTAGGGGTTAAGTATAACAGCCAGCCCAGGAGGGTTTGAGCTGGAAGCTAGCTGATCTGATTTATGTGTCAATAACATGTCTCTGGGAACCCTGAGGAGCTGAGATGGAGGGAGAGGGTGGCATCCAGGGCCAGCTGGGAGGCGTGGTAGGCAGCAGCAGATGGTGGCCTGGGCTGGGGGTGGCAGTGACAGGAGAGAAGCAGCCAGATTCTGATGGGTTGGGGGAGGCGCCACCAGGACCAGTTTCTAACTGGATATGAGTGTGAGGGGGAAGAGGAACCCAACAGAGGGAGAGGACCAGTGTTCTCTGTTTCTTTTCCTTTTGGCATTCCTGAGGGAATGTGCTAGACCCCGACATTGACGTTGCTGTGTCACCTTGATTATATCCTCTAACCTCGTGGAGTCTTCCTCTCCTCGTTTGGGAATCTGGGGGTAAGGCTTGTGGCCCTCACAGGCCTGCTAGACACTGGTTAAGGCCTGGGAAGGGTTAGTAAGATGGCTGACGGAGTGGGGGATGGGTCTGATGAAGGCCTCACGGTGACCCTCTGTGGCTGTAGTCTGGGCTGAAGACTGAGTCCAGCCAGTGGCACAGGCTGTCTGGAGGACCCCACCCCATCCCTCCTAAGTCACTGGGATGAAAGGCTTCCCCTCTCCCATAGGGATGTGGGATGGGGGCAGTTGACCCTCCACCCCCACAGTCCTTCCTAATACTCCCTGGAGGCTCTGGAAGTTCAGAGTGTGACCCAGAACAGACACACAAGGCGACTTCACATAGCACAGTCTACCATGAAGGGCACAGGGAATAGTGATCACCAAGCTGACCGAAATCCACCCCGGCTGGGTCCAGGGCTTTCCCCCTGGGGACTTCAAGATGCACCCAGCAAAGAGCCTGCCTCCTTCCAGTTTGCAAGAATATGGGAAAGTGATGGAGGTTGGGACTACTGGTCCTTCCTTACCTCCAGCTCTGCCAGAATCTTTGCAGCACCACACTAGTCCTCATAATGCTCTTGTCCACATAGGATCAGAGAGGGTGGGAGATCTGCCCAAGGTCACACAGCATAGTCAGATTCAATTCCAGGCCACTCTGGAACTAAAAAATCAAGCTGGGCTTCTGTCCTTTCCTGTTTGCTGGTGGGAGGGGGGTCTTTAAAGGGGGAGGACCAGGGCCTGACACTCACTGGAAGGAGAGCTAAAGCCACAGCTAACATCCTTCCCACATTTGGGCTCAGTCCCTTCCCAAGGACCCCTCACTCTTTTAGGAGTCCCAAGGACCCCCAGGCACACACACACACACACACACACAAGAGGGATGTCACCTTTTTGGTCCCTCCCTGCCCTTCTACTGAAACTCAAAACAGTTACATAAATTACAACCTTGTTTATTGCCTGTGTGTTGCTCCAGCAGAAATGCATTTGAGCTCCATGTCCCCAGTAGAGAGAAGGTCACCCCTAGGACCCTCCCTGCCACCATCCCCCATATCCTGGGGCCCAGTGCCAACTGGGTCAGCCAAGCCCATACTGCCAGGCAGGAGCTAGGAGGGGCCAGGCTCCGGGCACAGGGATGAGGTAGGTTGATGGCCAAGTTTTCACACGGCTGGCTTGGCCATTAACTTTGAATGCCTTTGTGTGCCTATGAAGTTCCCCAGGTGGCTTCAGGAGATGAATTGAGGACATTGGCAGCACAACAGGGTAATAGGTGGCTTTCTGATACCTGTATGAGGGCCAGGGGAACAAAGGCCAGGGCAGCCTGTCGCTGAGTGCCAGGTGATGACTTCTGGGATGGAAATCACTCTGTTCCCTTCCATCCCCTGCTCAGGGTAGCAGACAGGATAATGGCACCGGGTGACAGCGATGTCTGGGAACAACGCTATTTTCTTTTCTGTTCCTGAAGAATGCTGTGATTACCCCCAGTTTTCCAGCCTCTCACTTGGAATCAGAAAGAAGGGATCCTTTGTCAAATCAGGTAATCTGAAGCTTTGGGAAGCCAGGCTCTGCAAGGCTCCCGCCCACCCAGGATACCGGCCACTCTGGCTCCCGCCCACCTTCTCATCTCCATCTACCCACCAACTTTGAGGGGTACAAATCATGAAACAGAGGCACAGAGAGACACTGCCTGGCCTGGGTTCCCCACCTCTGTCTATCTCTTTTGATAGGAGCTTGGGAGGGGTTATTCTTGGATGTAGGGTAGGGTGAGGGGCACCCATCTTGGAGGGTTCTAGGAGACCCTTTCTGGAAGTCCAAGGCTCCCCCAGTCAGTTTCAGTCACATGATAGAGTCTTCAAATGGGTCGGGGGACTGGACCTACATGTTTCTAGAAGATTCTAGCTCCGGGCTAGGCTAGGTCAGGATTGGGCAGGGGCAGACTGCCCTGGTCTGGGGAGTAGGAGAACAGAGAGTTCTGGCTCCTCCTTCTGCTCCTCACAAAAGCAGTGTGGGACAGCGGGGGGCTAGGAGACAGAGTCCCCATAGACTGCCAGGTGACAAGGTCTGGTATAGAGGCTTGACCATCAGGAGTCCTCACTCTAGTCCAGGGACACAGAGCTCTGCCATCAAAGCACAGGTCTGATAGAGGAGACCGAACCTCCCCAGAGGTCCCCATCTGATGTGTAAAACATCCCATTCTAACAGACAACCCACAAGGAGCCTGGAGAAGCCTTGTCTAGCCTCTGAGTAGCCAGCCCAGCTCTGCCAGGCTCTGAGGGACAGTGGTCAGCCAGATACTGCCTGTGTCCATGAGGTAAATGAGGGTGGCTGGACATCAAGCAGGGAATGAGGGACTGGAAACTCTATTCATGGGCACTGGGGAGCAACAACAGTTCTGTACACGCAGAAGAAAGAGTACCCAACTTATAACTCAATTGCCTGCTGCCTGGGAGAGGAAGGATGAGGAGGGGGGAGCAAAAAAGACCAGGCCCTGTTGTTCAACTGGCCCAGTGCCTGACTGAGGGACTGAGGTGTCAGGCTGAGGCAGAGGAGGGCCAGATAAAGTTAAATGAAGCCTTTAGCCTGCAGCTGCCTGGCTGGGCCAAGGACACAGGCCCAGGGTCCTCTTACCCCGACACTCAAGGTCTGTGGGAGGTCTTAGAGCTGGGTAGCAGACAAATACAAGGTCAAAGATCAGGCCTGCCCTTGAGAGGAAGTGGTCATGCCCCGTGGGAGGGCTGAGGGACACTTCACAGGCTCAAGCTCCATCATCAAAATGCACAGTTTGGCCACAGACTCTAAGGCAGCAGAGCTTCTGTCCGTGTCTCCCGTGTGGACAGGCTTAGTCCTGCTGGTCTCTGGAGCCTCAAGTAGGCTCCAACTGACCCAATCTGGGGAAGGCTCACACACCCAGATGTGCACATATGTAAATACAGCCCATCAATTTGCATATATGCAAATGTGGTATATCCTGATTTGCATACCTGCCAATATAGCTCCACCCTGGACCAACTGAGGTTGCCTGCCCACAGATTGCTGAGAGGCGGCAATTTCAGCTGCTGGGTCAGGGCCCTGTTCTCTCTTCTAGTGGAGCCAGTGGGATGGACACTGGAGGCCCAGACTGACCCTGATGCCTTCTCTCAAGCCAGGACTTTTACTCTGTGAAGTCTGGGTTTGAATCCTAACTTGGAAGCCTGACTCTGTGTGACTATGGCAAGGAGATCAACCTCTCTGGCCTCAGTTTTGTCATTTGTAAAACAGAGACAGTGCATCCCAGCAAGGCTGCTGTGAAGACTGAAAGGGTCCTTAAGAGTGGGGAGCAGAGCAGTGAATGGGACCCGTGGGCCCTCCCTTAGCCGCATTCCTTCCTGCCCAGCAGTTGTGTGGCAAACCTGAGTTTCTTGCTGGTCTTCTGGGTACCAGCCTCCCTATCTCCTCTCTCTCTCTCTCTCTCTCTCTCTCTCTCTCTCTCTCTCTCTTATCTCTCTCTCTCTCTTCTCTCTCTCTCTTCACAACACACACGCGCAACTCTCTCTCTCTCTCTCTCTCTCTCTCTCTCTCTCTCTCTCTCTCTCTCTCTCTCTCTCATCTCTCTCTCTCTCTCATCTCTCTCTCTGTGCCCCAAGATCTCTTTTTCTTCTATGTCCATCCTGCCCACAGCCAGCCAGGAAGCTGATGGTAGGCAATGCTGCTCACCCAGAGTGGTAAGTTCTTCCTTGTGTCTGTTTGCAGTTTCTCTTGCTTTCAAAGTCAACCCATCTTTCATCATTGGTAGATGGGGCTGGCTTGTCCCCCTTTGCTGTGGATGTCCCTCCTTTTTATGCAGATGTCCAGCCAGCTAGCCTGTGGGCATCCAGACCAGTGCTGCTAGGGACTGGGGATGCTACAGGGAGGGCACCCTCTGAGCATCCACCCTGCCATCCCTGACTCTGAATTAGTGTGGGATTCACTCACACTGTGGAGCTCTGAACTCCTGTCTGCCTGACACACAGGCAGGGGTGGACCCTGGACAGAGCTGAATTCACAGTGTGGCAAGAGACCGGGGAGAAGAGCCAGAGTGTTGACTGGCCAGTAGACCCATCTCGCAGGGAAGGAAACAGGCCTGAGCAGCTAGCAGCCAGGCCCATATCACAGTCCAGACTTTAGCCCAGGGTCTGCTGGAACCTCCAGCTTCGTCCCCAGGTACACCTGCAGATGCTGGCATGAGGCTCCTAACTTCCAGCTTCCAGAACTGTAAGCTAAATGCACTTCTATTCTGTATAAACAACACAGTCTCTGGCATTTTGTTATAGCAAAAAATCAGATGGACTGTTACCAGCACCACATGGCATGCCCACATCCCTTCCCAGCCCACACAGCGCTGGTGGAGGCTGAAGGTGTTGAGAACAACAGGGCCCAAGAAACAGCTTGTGATGTCGGGAGCCACCAGCCAACTGGGAGAAGAGCAAGTGTGGGGAGTCCCATGACCTTCTAGCCCTGGCCGGATTCTGAGACTCCGTGACTGTTTCAGAAGGGACCCAACCAGGGTTGGGCTGAGTGTCAGCCTTTCCCAGCCTCTGCTGAGCGGTTGACCATGTGATCTCAGGGCAAAGCGAAGCATCTCCTTCCAGGCAGCATCCCTGAGGGAACGAAGAGTGAATTTACTCGTGTGGAGCATCTTAGGTTTAAATGTGGCGTGCACTGGGTTACATATGCCACAAATTTTCTTTATTGACTAGAGTAAAAAGGAGCTACGATTGGGACTGTCCTTGTGAATCAAGAAAAGACAGACTGAGCCCAGGAGAGGAGCGTTCCTTACCAAGAGTCACAGAGGCCACTGCCAGAGCAGAGCCACCTCCAGCATACAGCAGGTGCTGCATTAATGCTCAGTGACTGTCTGAATCCTGCCTTGCTCACAGACTGTATGTGGCTCCCTCTGTCCCTCAGTTTCCTCATCTGTAGAAAGTCCGTGGAGTCGGTCACAGGGGATCTAAGTACAGCAAAGACCCTAAGCGGCATGCCGGCCACAAGCAGCACAAAATGGAGAAGATGGGACCAAGCCTTAGTGGCCGCACTGCCTGCCCAGCGACCTGCACGTTCTCACCTTAGAAGATTCTGCCCCAGTGTGCCTGACCCCAAATGGAGCAGGCAGGACATTTGAACCCCAAAGTGCCCTTCGGCTGTCACCTGGCCATCAGCTATCTTCCCCTCCCAGCACCACTGCCTCCTGGAGTTGCCCCCAAAGAACCAGCCCCACCCTAAGTCCTGTATCAGTCTCTGCTTTCAGGGGACCCCAGAGCCCTGACTAGTGGGGTCAGCTGTAATGTGATCCTGCAGGGAACCCCTGAGAATCCAGTGACCACACTGCTGTCTCTGGCACCCAGCCACCTCAAGCCTTGTCATGACTGATATAAAACCAGCACAAAGCTGCAGGTGGGAAAGAAGGCCCGCGCCCTGGGAGAGATTATGTTATATCCACACAAGATACAGATCTTAAAGCCCGTCAGTGCTGGTGCCCTGTGTGGCCCGGGCACACAGTTCCCAAGGTATTAATCGCAGCGGGGGTGATCCTGGGGCTTATTACCCCTTATCCCCAGCCAGGCAAACACAAGTACCTGAAAGAGATCCAGACTCATCACCCTTAGCCTTGAGACCACAACACAAGTGCCTGTCACTCTAAGGACCCCTTCCGCATGCAGCCTCAGGTCTGCCAAAATTTCTCTGTACTTGAGTCTCATTCTCCCACCTCTAAAGCTTGGAGACCACAGCAGCAGCAGAGTTGAACTTGACACTGCTGGGGATGGAACCCCAATTCTATTCAAGGCTGTGTGGCCTTGAGTCAGTGCTTTAACCTCTCTGTGCCTTAATTTCCTCATTGATAAAATGGGAGAAATAACAGACTCAACATATAGTGTTTAATGCCAATGAAGTACATGAATATTCATAAAGTGCTTCAAAGCGTGCTCCGCGGGCAGTAAGTACTACGTAAATATTTGTTAAATAAATATCTCGAAGGGCTGCGGTGTGATTGTCAGAAGATAAACGTGAAAATCTGCCCTACGAGGTAGAAACCTGTGCAAACATCACAGCTGTGAGTTCGCTGAGTCTCCATTACCCCACAGTGGGTACTCCTTGCTGGGTACTACAGTGCAGCACACAAAGGGAAGACTTGGAGGTCTCCACACACCAGATGACCTACTACCCTGTTCCCAATGTCAAGAGCCTCAGATACTAGGGAGCCACAGACAGTTCTAAGCAGGAGGGACAGGTCAGCCACTGATGCCCCTCACCAGTAAATGACTATGCACCGGGAGCCTCAGCTCTGTGTGACACGTTGATGATGGCTCTTGCCCTTAGGACTGAAGAGAGAGCTAGGTGCTGGGGAACTCTCCAGAATCTCACAGTCCCCCAGGCCTGGCCAGGCACACTGACCAAGGCTCATGACTAAACTGCATGTCCTGCCCATGGCCCTGGACAGAGCAGGAAGACTCAGGCTCTGGGGATTCTCCAGACCTACAGGCTGATGCTCTGTGGCCAGGAAGATCTGGTGGCCGGCAACATGAAGACCCAGTCAGAAAGGTGCTGACCAGCACAGTGACCACTCTGGACAGGGAGAAGTGAGCAGGTGTTTATCCAAAGGCTCAGCAGCTTGCTGGGCCCTAATGTGTTTGCCCAGCAGCTCAGTCCCAGATAAGAGGTCTGGGGATGAGCGGATAAGCCGAGAGCAATTAGCCCACCTGGGCAGGGGATGAGCCTGGGGAGGAGCAAGGGCCACCACAGGGCTGCTGAATACAAGGTGGACACCTGGCTGATCAGAGGGGCTGAGTGACAGCCACATCTTGTCCTACCAATGGTCCCTGTGGCTGGGAACAGGTAGGGTGGAGCCACATCTTCAAAGTGTTGTGCATGGGGCTCCCCCAGTAATGGGGGGAGACTGTGGGGATGAGGGGGTCACAGATGGGGAAGAGCTGCCTTCCGTCCAGTCACTCATCTGTCTACTCAATCAGTTATTCATTCACTGACTGACTCCCCTCTTCATTTATCTCTCACCTTCTCTGACTCAGGCACCTCAGCAGCCTCATACTCTGCAGTGGCTCTAACATTCTCTGTCCCCGTTTCCCAGCTCCCTGGAGGACGACACTCTGAAGGATGATGTGGGGGGACCGGGCAAAGATGGCTCTCACTGGACTCTCACGGCAAAGGAAAAGCTCCCATGATGCTCTCTGCACTAAGAACACTGAGACACTGAGAGGAGGGTGTCATGTGACCATCAGGGACAGGCCCTGCTGTAGACCTGCTGTGAGCCAGCCTACACCTGCCGGGGAGGATGAGGAAACCAGCCTCAGGTGTGTCACTGTCAGCCAACATGGAGGTCAGAGAGGTCACAGGGCAGAGGTCGCACGCACTTCCTAGTCTCACTGGGTGTCATGGTGGCCAGGCACAAGTGAAGGTCACATGTCAGAGTGTAGGGGTGGTGCTGCCAGGCTGGGAGCATCCACCAGGCCAAGCATCCTTAATACAAAAGTCTGGAACCTGAAAAGCCTGTGTGATGTGTGATGTCCAAAGTGGGAAAAATCCCACACCGCAAAGCAATTTAGATATTGTATAAAATTGCCATCCATGTACAAGCTGTAGACGAGACTCACAGGGCATTACACCAGGCACATGCAATTCCCAAACCTGCAATCTGGAAGCACTTTTGTGTCCCAAGCATTTTGCTCAGCCTGCACCCCAAGCAGCAGCACCTAGAGGGCTTTATACATCCTATGTCTACTCATGTGGGGAGAGTTAGAGCCCCTTTGTCAGATGCAGACACGTGGGCTCTGAGAGGCAGAGTAACGTACTTAGAGCCACACAGCAGATGTGTGTGAAGCTGGAGTTCACTCAGTCACTCTGTGAACAGCCTTCTACCCGAGTAGGGTTTCTGAGAAACACAAGATGGGGGTCATACAGCACGGGGTGCAGCCAGCAGAGGTGAAATGAGGTTGGGGGCCCTGGCTCCCCAGCTCCGGCTCTGGTCAGAGGCCTGGCTTCACCCTTAGTCTGGATGAATGGCTGCTTCTCCCCTCCCCTTTATGAAGGCTCTAATTTTAGCCAGCCACAAAGTCAGACGGAGGGAGCTTTTAAACCCGGACTGATTTATGCTTTTCCTTAATTGCTCCAAAAAAGTGCTCTGCATCTTAGAGGGAGGCGAGGTGGAGACGACTCTATTTAGGTTACAAATTTAAAGCTAAGTTCTCACTAGCCTGACAAGAATAGGAATCCACTTAACTCCATCTCAATAGTCCCCACCCTCTCCTGCCTGCTAAGCCCCATCAGCCACCAGAGGAGAAGGTGGGGACCACCAGGAGTACCCCAAGGGCACACAGTAAGCAAAACTTGGGAAACCCACTCCAGCCACCATGGCCCATCCAGAGCTTCAAGAACACAGGTAAGCACAGAGAGGCTGCTGTGGTGAACAAGGGAGGCTCTGTTTTCAGGCTCTGTCAGGGAAGGTCTGAGGAATAAGACTATGTCTATCACTGGGGTCATACTTCTGTGTAGGTCATCCAGGTTAAATGACTGACCTCTGCAAAAGTCCCCACCAAGGCCCTCACCCTATAGACATGAGACCTGCCATTTACTCCACCTACACTCCATGGTGTTCAGAGGCAGGACCCTAACAGCCTATCCACCGGGCAGGCTGAGTCCCCAGGGCCATAGGCTGACCACTAATCCTAGGAGAGCCACAGGTCCTGTGGACTGCATCATTCTCTACCACAGTGGCTTCTGTCCATCCTGATGCTTCATAAACACTGTGTACGCAGCTCAGTGCTGGGGTGGCAGAAATCTCAACGCTCAGCTGAGTCCAACTTGGCTGTTGCAGAGACATCTGGGAGGGAAAGTCCAGGCTCAGACTGCTGCAAAGCCAGAAACCCATGGCCCCCCTTGGGCCGTCCCCACCTACCCCCTGTTGCCCCCACCACCAGTCTATCCCCAGCCTGTCTTGCATACAGGTATAGCAGGTGATGATGGACAGTCAGGCAAAGGCTCAACAATGCATTTCTCCTCTTTTCTCTTCCACTGGCCAGAAAGTAGGACAATGCATCCCTGGACAAGGATCCTGTGATCCATAATGGATCCTTGTGATTCTGTGTGGAAGAGAGTTAGCTGCTTATAAAGACCCTGCAGTGGGTCCTTAGGAGAACAGAAAACCACTGCAGGTGAGCCTGCTGGGTAGAATCAGGGGCTTGCTTGTTACAGAGCCACCATGGCTAACTGCTACACTGTATAGCACCATTGTGTGAGTGGGGGAGGGAGTGACTTCATTTGATTCTTTTCAAAGATTTTTATTTTGTGTATGAGTATTTTGCCTGCATGTATGTATGTGCACCACATGTGTGCAATGTCTGCAGAGGCCAGAAGAGCATGCTGGATCCTCTCGAACTAGAGGTACAGACAGTTGTGAGTCTCCATGTAGATGGAGAACCAAACCCATGTCCTCTGGAAGAGCAGTAAGTGCTCTTAACCACTGAGCCCTTCATTTGATTTTTAAAACAAACACTTGAAGCCACTAACAATTTCGCTATGTATAGATTAGAAATCAGAGACTCGCAGAAGTGAAGCAACTTGCCCAAGACCAGATAGCTGGTAGATGGGGGGATCAGAACTGGTACCTGATGACCACATCTGTTATCCAACCACTTTGTATGACAATGCACTGGTGACCTGAAGTTTAGATGAGGGGTCAACAGCCTTGCTTCTGCAAGCAGTGGCTGTCATGCTGGATGACATTTCACAATCTATGAGGAAACCCCTTCTCTCCTCCCAGGGAAAGAGGAAGCCATGGGGACTGGGAGGTGGCTCAGTGGGTAAAGTACTTGCTGCTAAAGTATAAAGACCTGAGTTCGAATCCCTAGAACCCACACCATGGTAGAGTGTGTCTGTGATTCTGGTGTTCCTATGTTGAGACATGAGGCAGAGACAGGAGAGTCCTGAGGCTGTCCTCTGACCTCCACATGCATGCCATGGCACACGTGTACTTGCAGCCACATATACAAACATCCCCACTGCCCTGAGTTGATTGAAAACTGAAGGCCACACTGCTCAGAGTGACACCCAACACCCACTATGATCCTGGTCACACCCTCAACCCCTCCTTACCCGCCTACCAGTCCACCACTCAGCCTCAGCCCTTCACCAGGGACAGGCTTGATTTGACCTTGACCTTGTCCCTGCCCATGATCCAGGGCTGGAGTCAGATCCCAGCCAGGCCAAGCAGGTGAACACCAGGTCTAACCCAGAGCCCTCCATTTCTGAAGACACCCCAGAGGGACACACGGTAGGTATAAATCTGAGCCAAAGACCCTGGAAAATGGGCAGGACCCCTCTGCTGGCTCCCAGCCCTTTCCTACCATCCCACCTCCAGCACCTGCCTTTTCCCAGCTGGGACTGGAATCCCATGCCCAGCGCCCTCCCGTTGCCTCCTCTCCCTCTCTCTCCACTCAGGCCCATAATGCTACACCACTAATAAGATTAAAACGTATCTCTTTCTCACAGCATCGATTCATAGCGCTGATTTACCGCTGCTTCTCGGCCGCTACAAAACAGATGCGCGGGCCGACACCTTAATCTCTATCCATCTCCACACTGCCAGCGAATAACTGCTAATTAATACCTTCCTGCCTCCCGTCGCCTGCCAGCTCTGAGGGACATCAATACATGTGGTTCCCTGCCACAGGCTAGGCCCTCAACTGGATCCTGTTGTCCCTCCAGAACTCAACCAGGTGAGGGGCGGAGCTTCCCCTCTGTCCTCCACACCAGATACACATAGTTAGCCCGCAAGAGGACAAACGGGCTTCAAGGGGACCCAGCTCCCTACAAAGCAGTACCCTGCCCAGTCTCAGTTTCCTCATTTGCAAAGTGGAGATAGGGTGGGACTCAGCATGGACCTCTGCAGAAATCAGGCCAGAGCTGGACCTGTGTGCACTTCCTGATCTCTGGCCTCCGGCTTCTCCCAGGCTTGGCTGTCCTCTGGTGTCCCCAGGCCTAAGGGGCAGCGAGGGAACTACAGGTGACAGATGTCCAGATATGGGAAAGGTCCAGGGAAGAACCCACCAGAAAGACTCAGCGACAAGCCCAGGCCAGATGATTGGACTCTTCCAACTTCTCATCTTCCTCCTACTCAGTTCAAAGACACTGCCACTGAGAAGCCCTCCTGAATCATCCTTCCTCTAGTGTAGCCATCCTGCCCCAACCCCTCACTATCCCCTAACGTGGGATGCACAGGGCCACATCCAGATGTTTGCATCTGTCTCACCCACTCCTGTCAGTGCCATATCCCCTGGCACATGGTAGGTTAGTCAGTGGTTGATAAGTGAAAACAAATGACAGCTGATAATAACATTGACTAATAAATAATAATAATAATACAGAGAGTCAGATCCTCCTTTTTCCTTTTCCTATGCTTTGTGGAGGGTCGTGAACTCAGGACTAGAGGCCTGTACTGTGCTATGTGACACTAGCCTGGTCCCGCAACCTCTCTGAGCCTGTCTCTGGCATTGTGACTGCAGGACTGGATGACTTAGGAATGGTGAACACCTCCCAAGGAGCATAGGACACAAGCTCAGACCCCGCTTTGAGATGAGGGTGGGGGCGGGCCAGCAGCAGTGCCAGCCGGGCACTCAACAAAGCACAGTGAAGTGTGGGATCCTAGGATGTTTGGACTAATTCAACACTCCTGTGAGGCAGGGAGGTGAAGCAGGCTGGTAGTGGGGAGGAAGGAGGAAGGGGTGTGGGGAGTATCGTGGGCTGGGCCAGGACTGAAGAAAGCACCACACAATGACGGCCTCCACAGCAGTGTACTGGTGCTGGGTGCGAGACATGGAAATCTGGGGATTTGTGCCTGGTAGGCCCCTGCTGGTGGCCTGGAACAACTCGAAGACCCTCTGGGTCCCGCATGCAGGAGCTGAGGAGAGTGGGGCCTACGCCTTGCGGCCCCAACTGTGGATACCTCCCTGCATCCTCCTGTGCACTCGCCCTCTAAGGTCTTTCTTGGCTGCTTTACTTTCAAAGCCAAGTGGAGGGAGCCCAGCCTGAAAAACAGAAAAGCAGAGCTCTTGGCTCCACAGCCCCGTCTTAGTCTATGTGCCACCTGCCACAGTGTTCTGGGGGTGCCGTACGGAAAACTATGGGTTCCAGAGAGCATAGTTTGGAAACTGTAAGCCAGTCAGACAATGGCTGCACCTCCCGCTTCACATTGCCTTCTCAGGCTTTGCTGGAGTCCCTTGTAGTTCCTCCTGATCCAAACCTACACTTGGCCGTTGACCCTTCCAGTCTCTTCTTGCTCAGCAGGTGCCTCTTCCTGCCCTGACATTATCTGGAAGACCCATATCTTTAGTTTTGCCCTTGAGGATGAAACTCAAGCAGGCAGCCTCTACCTTGGGCTCATCCTAACCTGTCCAACTAATGTCCAGCACATCACTTGGAGTACAGTGATATCTAGTAAATGCTTGTTGGAGGGATGGTGGGTAGATGGATGGATGGATGGATGAAAGAATGGATACATGACTGAGTAGGTAGATAGGTAGATGGGCATATGCATGAGAAGACAGGTGGGTGAACAGATGGGTGGATAGGTAGGTGGGTGGATGGATGGATGGACGGGTGAACGGATGGATGAATGAATAGATGGGTGGGTGGGTGGATGGATGATGGATGGGGTGGATGGGATGGATGGACCAATAGATGGACAGACAAGTGGGTGAAGAACATGAATGACATGGATAGGTAAATGGAAAGATGGATGTACAGGTGGACGGATGTGGTGGTTGAGAGGACAGATGGATCGAGAGAGCATAGAAAGTCAGGAATTCTCCCTTCCTCACAGGTATGACTGGCTCTAAAGGCCAAGTGGGTCCATCAATAGCTGCAGTGTCTCTGGCATGGACCTCCACTGGGCTCTTGGAGGACCGTCACACCCTTGTCCAGACCCCAGGGCATCTACACACACTTCTGTCAGCTCCCCAAATGCTGCAAGCACTTGAACTGTCCCAGCACCTGTGCTACTACGAGGTGGGGGGGGCACTGACGATGAGTCACAAGGGGTCTGTGGGCCCCACAGTGTGTGAGCAAGGCAGGTACCCTAAAATGGTTGCTGAATGAATGAATGAATGAATGAATGAAGTGATGTCTCAGAAAGCTGACTCACATGTGACAGGGACTTGGTTCAAACGGGGTAGGTTTAGCAGAGGGACCGGCATATACAAAAGGCCTAGGGCAGCTCCCATCATGGGAGGGAAGGACTTTCTGTCTAGTTTTATGGGCCCCCAGTGGTCCTCCCTTTAGGTACCCACCCCTCTTCCCGGAACACTGTAGAGAGGTTCCCTCTGAAACCATGCTCTTTGAGGTTCAAGGAGGAGAGAGTATTGGCTGCAGACTCTGCCCCTCTAGTATACCCCCCCAGACCCATCAGCTGGACCATGTCTCCATGGTCACTCACACACCCCCAGCCACACCCTACCTGTCTGCCCAGCCACACATGAGTCACTGAACACAACTACAGCATCTGTCTCTCTGACTCCGTTCTGTGTGAACCGATGCTGCATAAATAAAGCCCTTTAAAATTTAAAGCCTGGGTTCTGTGCTCTCTGCAGGAAGCTGTTAGCACTCATTGGAAAGAGGTCAGAATAATCTCGAGGCCAGAGACAACGGTGCACAAGGAACATCCCCCAGCCATAGAGAGGCACAGGGAGGCCAGGCCTGCAGCCTTCCATAGCGACCCACCTGTAGGGTCCTGGAGCCCCAGAGCTCACTCACCTGCAGGAGTCACACATGGTAGGGACAGGAGGTGAGCAAACATCAAGTCTAGAAGGGACAGTTAGCAGAGAAGGAAGCCCCACAGACACCATGACCACCCATGAGCTGTGCTACTCTGAACAAATGATTTAAACTCTCTGGGATGAAGGCTCTTTTGTGAAATGAGAATCTCCGTCAGCAGGCACCACCTGGGGCAGCTAAGGTGTCACGAGCACGTTCATCCTGGCAGGGATGGTCAGTTGAGCCTGGTGCACAGGGTATGTTCAGAGGACCTTTGCAGATGCTCAGGGGATGTTCGCCACTGGCACTGCTCATAGGTAAAAATAACATTCTCAGGCAGCGTAGCTGGGCCTGGTCACACCCCATTTTGGACCTGGAGTCCAGGTTTGTCTCCTGGTGCACAGTAGAGATAAGTCCTTTTTGGCCATTGGCCTTAGACACCTGTTCAGTAGGAAAGGAGGCCATCGTTCCTCCCAGGGTGGGGCCTACCAGTGAAGCTGTGTGCTAGTAACTTTCTAGTTACATTCCCTTTAGCTGTAATAATACACCATGACAACAGCAACGTAAGATGGGGTGGGGGATTTATTCCTACTCAGGGTGCAGTCCATCATGGTGGAAAAGCATGGTGGCAGGAACGTGAGGTGCCTGGTCACGTCACACCCACAGTCAGGAAGCAGAGAGAGATGAGGCCCATATCACTCTCTCCTTTCCATCCAGCCCAGACCCCAGCCCATGGGATGGCACTGCCCACATTTAGGGTGGGTCTTCCCTCAGTTAACAGAATCTAGACATTCCCTTATAGATGCCTAGGGTTTTGTTCCCAGGTGACTCCAGGTCCTGTCAGGCTGACAGTCACGCTGTCACGAGGTGGCTGTGAGCACCAGGAACTCATAGAGTCACCTGGGAAGCCACGTACTGCGGGTCTGACTGACCTCACCTAGCCATCCAGGCCATGCTGTGTGTCACCCCCACCTCCACTTCTTTCCCTGCCTCCCAGACCCCTGCATGCCCCAGACCTTTCGTAGTCAATGACTGTCTTTGAAGCTCCCTCAGCTCCCTTCTCCTATGCAAACTCCTATGTATCTTTCAAGACTTAGCCATGTGTGGCTCTTTCTAGTGATCTTTGGCTTTTAAGTAGGTTAGTGATTCCCTAGCCTGTGTCCACCAAAGGCTTGTTGGCTATTTCCATTTTAGAATTTCCAACAGCACTAGTTGATTTGCATAGTGACTTGTCCCATGAAGCTGAGTCTACCTGAGGACACTGATCATGGCTGACCAGCTCTGGCCCAAGCTGATGCTCCCAAGGGGTTGGGTCTGCACCACAGGCACGAGTGACTATTGGAGTGGCCCCTGTCCCTTTTGCATCTACTCTTTGCCAACATCCTATAGGGGCTGATGTTTCATCTCAAAGGGCTGTGCCACCCTGAGCAAGTAACTTAACCTCTCTGGGCTGCAGTCTCTTCTTCTGTAAAATGGGGGACCCCACCAGTTGCGGGAGAGTCAAATTTATTCTGGATGTGGTTGGAACTCTCCCCAAACATACTGCCATGGAAGATTCACAGATCACCCCAAACTGCTCCTCCCACCAATGGTATAAACGAGCAGGGAGAGTTAAGGAGGGTTTGCAGAAATTAGATCATGGTGCTCAGGACCCCCACACTGGGTGCCCTCCCACCAAACAACTGGTAATTTTCGAGGTGCCTGTGCTGCTCTGAGCCGAATTAGGAACCATGACTTTAAAATGGAGCCTCTTGTTTGTTTTAATATGGACTAAGAACCTACAATGGGTTTGGCCAGCCATACATTACGGCCAGCACAAGACAAATGACAGAGGGAAACCATTTCAGTTTGACTTTCAGAGACCAAAAACCATGGAAGATGTAGGATGGAATGTGGCAGGGACCAAGGTCATGGAGGGTGACTGGACTTGGTCATCTCAGCAGGGTGTAAGGCAGAGAACCCCCACCAGCACACCACCACCCAGGGAAGTGGAACTCTTGGGTGGCCTAGCACCCTGCCCGTGGAGGCTGCTGTGGCATGCTGCCCTATGACAGTGCACAGAGTGGGCAGATGGCAGCCCAGCATGCAGAACTTGAACATGAGTCCTTATCAGACACTTTGAACAGTCAGGTAGGCAGAAAAGGTGCTGAGCACCGCAATGTCACCTGGGCCAAGTTGGTCCCCAAAGAATTTTGATCACTGGTAGCCTCGGCTGTCCTGAAGGGTCACACACTGAGCTGGCCCCAGGGGCCTGGATGTACCTGCTCAGAGGCAGGGCCAAAGGCAGGGCTGGCGGTGTGGACAGTCATACATTGGTGTAGGGCCAGGATACTCTGTCTTGCCCCCATCACTGAGAAGATTCCAGAGAAGAAATTGCAGCTGGCATATGTCACAGCAATTCCCACCGAGCACCATGTGCATAAAGCCTCTCTTGAATTTCAGCTGGCAAAATTAGTCATCATCAAAGTCAATTTGAACAGTCAGGTAGACAGAGGAGGGGCTGGGACTGGGAAGTTGAGGGTCAAGAGGAAAGTGCCTGGTTAACTCAGAAACAGAGAGTTGAGAAGACTGACTGGGGATGTTCTTAGAGGAATATTTATCTCCACTTTGGGGCCAGCTCCTCACTGAAAATGCTCTTAAATTTTTTATTTTTTATTTATTTTTTTTAACAAAAGCATGATGGAGGATCATCCCAAGGTCTAATGCGCTGACTCACTCATGGGCCCTCCTCCCTTTGACAGTCCCAGCCAGGCAGGCACAGCAACCGAGGGCAGTTGGAGAGCACCTGTTTGTCTGTGTGTGGAGCCAGCTGCTGACGGATGTGGCTTGGGCCGCACACAGTGGGAGCCAGTGGGGATAGGAGGAAAGATGATCTAAATGGATCTGAGGAGAAAGCTCTCCGTGGGAAATAGAGTGGAAAACAGACTGGGGTGACAAATTGGTGCGCCCTGGGGGTGAAGTCATCCATCAGGGAGATGGCCAGGGAAAAGGGAAGCACAGAGGATGCTGGGACATCCCAGAAAGAAGGGCACAAGGTAAAGGTTGCCACCAGCCAGTGCGGAGACCTGGTATGTCCTATGCAGACCGCAGTGTCTCTGGAGAGCCTGGCTGCTTCCTTCTACAAGCCCTACATTAGAATGCTGCTTTTCTGCTCAGGAGCCCCTGTCACTGCTGGTAGCATTGTCAGAGTGGACAGCTGAGTCCTGAGCACTATATATCACCACCTCCATCGCAGTTGGCTGGGCAGTCTTCTCCTGATGAATGGGGAAACTGAGGATGGGTAGACTGCTTCCCGGTCCTGGCTACTCCCCCACACTACAGGTGACCCCAGTTTCTTACTCCTCAGTCCCTGCAAAAACAGCCCAGAGATGGCCCTTCCCAGGTCCCCACACCTAGCCATGGCTACCTGATCCATAAGAGCTCACAGATCATGTGGACAGTGGCCCCAAAATTCAAGCCTTCTCCTCAGTCTCCAAGCCCCTGGTTTTCCCTCCCCACCTGTCAGCTCCCAGCTCATATCCACCCACCATCTTCACAGACTGCCTGGTCCATGCCACCAGCTCTGTATCACACTTAACATTTTCCCACACATTATTTACCTAAATAAAGCCTTTTTAAAGAGAGGGAATTTAAATCACTGCCTCAAATGGCAAGCTAACACTACTTGTTTTAAATAGATTGAAAACCAACAACAAAAATGATAGTGGTGTGAGAAGCTGCTCATGTTTGTGTGTCCAGCTATGTTATTTTATTTAATCTTTAGACAAGGTCCTGCTATGTAGCCTAGGCTAGAATAGAACTTGCTATGTAGGCCAGGCTGGCCTCCAATTCATCATCTTCCTGCCTCAGTCTCATGAGTTCTGGGTTCTTATGTGCCACCAAGCCCAGCCTCTTGCCCTTCTGTCTTTTTGCTAACTATGTGATAGAGGTGATAGAGGGAATGCATCTGCCTGAGGTGCTCTCCTGGCCCAGGAAGTACGATAGTCTGAAAAAGAAGACACTGGACCTTCTCTTCCCTGATCCCATTCCTGGTGACTTCAGCTAGGTAGCAGCACATTGCACTCCAAAGGAACAAGGGCTATCTAAGGAACTTACTACTGAGGTAGAAATGTCCCCTCGAACCATCCCACACAGTGGCCTCCAGCCTCTATGGCTGGTGTGAGCTCTTGGGATGAAACTTTGTTGAACTCAGTTTCATAGACACTTGACAAGTGTCAGCCACAAAACTGGCTTTTCTTTTTATGTGTTCTGGGGACCAAACTTAACCTACCCCCCAATGTCCTTTAATTTTACATTTTATTTATATATATCTTATTTATTTATTTTTATGTGTATGAGTGTTTTGCTTGCCATGTATACAAATGCACCCTTGTATGCAATGCCCTCAGAGGCTAGATGAAGGCGTTGGATCCCCTGGAAATGGAGTTACTGGTGCTGTTAGCCCATGTGGGTACTTGGAACTAAACCTAGGTCCTTAAGATTTATTTAATTAAATTAATTTAATTAAAGTGTTCTGCCTGCACATATGAGAGTGCACCACATGCACACCTGATGCCCGAGAAGACCAGAAGAGGGCGTCAGAACCCCTGGAGTTACAGTTGTGAGCCGCCATGTGGGTGCTGGGAACCAAACCTGGGTCCTCTGCAAGAGCAGCCAGTGCTCTTAACCCCTGAGCCACCTCCCCGTACCTTCCCCTTTACTTTTCATTAAACATTGGTAGTCACACACAATCACCGTGTGTGCGGTGTCTGTGTGTGTCTGTGTGTGTGTGTGCATGTGTGTGTCTGTGTGTCTGTGTCTGTGTGTGTGTCTGTGCATGTGTGTCTGTGTGTGTGTGTCTGTGTGTGTCTCTGTGTGTGTCTGTGTATGCGTGTGTGTTTGTGTGTGTCTGTGTGTGTGTGTCTGCGTGTGTCTGTGTGTGTCTGTGCATGTGTATGTGTCTGTGTGTGTCTGTGTGTCTGTGTGTGTCTGTGTACGTCTGTGTGTGTGTCTGTGTATGTCTGTGTGTGTGTGTCTGTGCGTGTGTGTGTCTGTGTGTGTCTGTGTGTGTCTGTGCATGTGTGTGTGTCTGTGTGGAGGCTGGAGATTGTCTGGTGTCTTTCCTCAGTTGCTTCTCTACCTTACTCTTTGAAACAAGGTCTCTCACTGAACCTGGAGCTCGCTCTTTCATCTAGACTAACAGATCAGCAAGCCCCAGAGATTCACCTGTCTCCTCCCCTAGTGCTGATGTTATAGGTATGTACCATCTTGCCTGGTGCTGGGGATCCAAACTCAGGTGCTTATGCCCAGTAAATTCTCTTCCCCAGCTCCTCCTCCCCAGCCCTGTGGTCACATGTTGAAATCTCTGTTGCTCTGAACTGGAAGCCACATGAGCACCAGGTCTGGCCTGTTCCTTCTCCTCTGGAATTCTAGAATCCAACATGGTGTCTGACCCAGGAATCCTGCAGTCCTTATCTGTTGTACGAGAGTCAGAGGAAGGGAAGAGGAGGAAGGAGGAGGGAGCCTGGCCAGGCTACAAGCTCAGGTCCCACCATCCATATTTCTGCTGCGAAAGTGAACAAAGAGGTCTTTGTAAAGTGGCTGCCATGGCCATCCCCACCTTGCTCCTTCCACCCCTCCCTGGGACAGAAAAGTAGGTGGCCGGTGACAATTACTGGCCCCTCACCTGCTCTCTGGAGCGCAACACCTGGCCTTTGGCTACTGTAAAGCCTGAATTCCTACTTGACAAAAGTACCAGCTGGCTGGCTCAGGGGATGATCCGTGAGTGCCAGCTATGGCTGCCATGCCACCCGCTCTGTGCACCCCAAGCCTGGCCTCTGTGCCCCAGAGCCCCCAGTGCTGCCCTCCCAGGCTAGCACAAAGTCAGGGTAGCCCCAGTGGACACCTTCCTTTGGGGGTGTGATAGAGGAAGAAGGGACGTCACCAGAGAGATAATGGGAGCGCCCATGACTAGTCAGAGGAGTGGAGCGCCTCTGCAGAAACAGAAACAAAAGGGCAGAGGGGCCAGCTTGGCAAGGGAACAAAAACCCAGGGGCTCAGCTGCCTCGCTCCCTGGCAGCGCCTGTGATTTATGAGGTTGGGGACTGCCCCCCACTGGAGTGCAGCCAAGTCCCCACCCAGCGCGCTCCACACAGGGTTCTTCAGGGAATGGTAAACTGGGACCTGTCCCTCCATGTGTGCTCAGTGTGTGCCCAAGGAAGAGGCCTTCCTGACCCTGGCATCGGGGCTGGCCTCTTTAAAATGGGAGGACAAGCCAGTCTGGATGGCGTAGGCCTGGCCTGGGATCCCAGCTACTTGGGAGACTGAGGCAGCAGGATTACAAGTTCAAGGTCAGCCTGGACCACTCATGGAGACCCTGTATCAAGAGTCAAAAGAGCTAGGGATATATAGCTCAATGGAACAGCACTTGCCTCTCATGCAGAAGACACTGAGTTCAAATCACCAGTGTTTCAAATAAGGAAAATAATAAATAATCAGCAGGGAAGGGTGTGGATAACTTCTTGTTCCCCTGGCTCTGACTATAATTCCAAGAGTTTGGAACTCTGAGAGTTTTTAGTGCTCCCAGCGTGGGGCTAGGCTGTACCTCCTTGTCTGGGCACTGGGCAAAGGAGGAGGGGGTGCCCCACTCTGTGGGAGCCAAGGGTCTGATGATTCTCAGACGCCTGTTCTGTGCTAGGCATCAGGGTCTCCTCACACCACCCAACAATGGGGCACCCAACAATGTCCCAGAAGTTGTACCCCACAAGGCTGGAGTTAGGAGCACTTGTGCCTCTGGGGAAACCAAAGCTTAGAGCAACAACCGGGACCTTGAATTAACACATAGAGCATGTCAGAATCCAACCCAGTCAGAGCTGGAGACGCAGAAGGTTCTCCCCAAATAGCCCCCTCTTTCCATCAATCTTGGCTCTGGTTCAGGCTGTGCAGCCCTCGAAGGGCTCCAACAGGACGTAGGGGGCCGTGGTCAGTCCCTAAAGAGTAGCATGAATTCCTAGAGGCTGTCTCTGCTCTGGCAGTGCAAGCAAGCGTGTGTTGCCCAACAGAGGTTCCAAAGAGCTCCCAGTTGTAGGACCAAACTCACCTTCATCCCCAGTCACAGGCACAGTCCAGATCCCAGCCTGGCAGGCGGCAGCCTCTGCCTGTATCCCTTCCTCCATCCAACCTCCAGCCACCTCACAGGCCACCTTCACAGGCTCAGTGGTCTTTCTGTTCTCTCCTCCCTTGCCCCCTCCACACTGTCTAGCAGGCATGTCCAATCTCTTGTCACTGTGAAAGACGCTACCATTTACAACTGCAGGCTCCAGAGCCCCACAAACCAGTGACCAAAAAATAAATCACAAAAACCTCATAACGTTTTAAGTATATGATTTTGTGTTGGGCCACATTTGTAGCTGTCTATAGCTGTATGTGACCCCTAGGCCTAGAGCTGGACACATGCCTATGATTCTGTCCTCAAAGGCTTCCTGGGCCAGCTCTTTCATACCCAGGCCTCTCTTGTGTTGTCTGTTTAATGACTCACCCTCTCTGACCCTCTCAAGCCAGTTGTGCTTTTGGGGATGTTCACACCCTGCACGTCCTCCATTTGGGGGAGGTTCCCTTTAGGTCTGAGGTGGCCGTTCACTAATGGAGCAAATCCATTGACAGATGCGAATCAGCCACACAGCCTGTCAGAAACTCCCTAATCACAATCCCAGGCCTGCTGCACCCCAGTGTACCATGTAAAATCTCATCCCTCCCCTACCCCTCACTTCTTACTCATTTATATTTATTTATTTGACACAGGATTTTACAGAGCCCAAGCTAGCCTCAAACTCACTATGTAACCAAGGACAACCTTGAACTCCTAGTCTTTTTGTACCCACCTCTCTTGGTTTGTCCAGTGCTGGTGATGGAACCCAGGGCCTCTTGCATGTTAGGAAAGCACTCTGCCAACTGGGCTACATCCCCAGCCCTCAGTCCTTGTTTGTTTTTGTTTTTAATTAATTCATTTTTATTTTATGTGTACGTGTGTATTGCCTGCGTATAGGTAAGTGCACCCATGTTGTGCAATGCCCGCGGAGGTCAGAAGAGGCTGCTGGATCCCCTGGAACTGGAGTTATGGACAGTTGTTAGCTGCCATGTGGGTGCTGGGATTCAAACCCGGGTCTTCTGCAAGAACAACCAGTGTTCTTAACCTCTGAGCTATCTCTCCAGAAACAAGGAAGCCAAAACTGAGCAAGCAGTGATGGGCCCGGTACACTGTGCCAGGCTGTGACCAACTCTCAGCCCAGTTCAGGTGGGAACTGGAGCTCATGACTACCAGGTGCTGGGCCACAGAGCAGAGATGGAGGTGGGCCCAGCAGGTGCACTGCCAAGTGTTTGCTAGCTGGTTCTTACTCAGCCTTCCCTGATTGTGGTATTGACCATTTCTAGGACATTGTGTTCCCACCATAGTCAGCTAAGGGGAGACAGGCAAGTAGATGACTGGTGTAAAACCTGCCCCACCCCAGAGAGGTGCTCACTGCAGGGAAGCCTTGGGCTGGCCACAAGAGCTATCCAAGCCTCATAGGGTCATCTGTAAAATGGGGAGGTGATTTCACAAGTAAGGGTTGCAGGGGGATATAACATGAACTGTGGATATACCTGCCTGACATGGGGCTTGGCACATAGAAACCACTCACTGAGTGCTTTTCCTCCCTTTCTTCTCTTTTCCCTCCAAACATCCATCACCAGCCAAGGACAGTGCCCTCCTCCAGGAGAACCCAGCAGCAGCAGGAAACCCCTTTTTTCTTCCCACCCCCTTCCACAGCTGGCTCGTCCCCTGGATACCAGCTGCGGTCATGGTGTGTGTGACAAAACAGAGCTGGACAGTGGGTATATTCTCTCCCAGAGAAGACCCCAGAGGTGGTGGTCAGAGCAGGGCCAGGAAGCAAGCCAGGCCCAGTGTCTGGATTGAGTGCATGGGTCGAAGGAGACATGAGTTATTCACTCAACAAACATGACTCCAGAAACTTTGTGTTCAAAATCAGTTCAGGTGCAAGGGATGGGGCTCAGGGATGCCCACCCACCCTTAAGACCTGTCAACAGCTATCTTCAATCTTGGAGGAGGGTAGCTTACAGAGAGTGGTGTTCTTGTGAGACACCTGAGTCAGGAGATATGCATCAGGGAGTATGGGGGAGAAGGTAGGTTGAAGGGAGGCTGGAGAAGGGAAGAAGAGAGCTGTGACGCCAAGCCCAGAGCTGGGAGCTGGCCAAGTCCAAGTCCGGGGAGCAAGAAATTAGCAGACTCTGCTCTCTAAGTCTTATGGCCCATCAGCACTCTTGCCTGAGGTCTGGGGTGAGGCGCACACCTGGCCAGCAGAGCAGGATGGAGGTGGTTATCTGTGCCAAGCAGCAGCTATAGCACCAGGGGCCTTTTGGGTCCATGTTCTCTGGGTCGTAAGCCAATGGGAGCTAGCTTGTCTCCTCCCAGACCCCTGGGGGAGAAGCAGGGCCATGGGGGTGGGGGGAGGCAGGCTGAGATTCAGCCAACCACCTCCTGGACTTACACCCATTCTTTCATCCCCTGAACCTCAGTGTCCTTCATCTGAGCAGTGGGCACAAAACTAGCTGCCTTAGTGTCTAATGAGTCATTCTCCCAGGGAATGACAGGTGGAAGCATCTGGCCGGTTCTGGGAGTCTACTGGTGGACCCAGAGATGAGGTGTCTGAGGGAAGTGTCTCCACCATGCCAGTCAGCTGACTGTCTGTGAAAGAGCATCTGTTGCTCCAGGATCAGAAGGCTTTTGTGCCCAGGAAGTTCACCTGTGTATCTAGACTAAATCCTACCTGATGCAAAGCTTATCATATACCCTTTTCTTTCTTTTTTAAAAAATTTATTTCTTTTTATTTTATGTGTATGCATGTATTGCCTGCATGTAGCTAAGTGTACCCGTGCCATGCAATGCCTGCAGAGGTCAGAAGAGGCTGTCAGATGCCCTGGGACTGGAGTTATGGACAGTTATTAGCTGCCATGTGGGTGCTGGGATTCGAACCCAGTCTTCTGCAAGAACAACCAGTGTTCTTAATTGCTGAGCCATCTCTCCAGCCCCATACCCTTTTCATAGAAACAGGAAGCCACCTACCAGTTCTTCTAAACCAGGATGCCTGTGTCTAAAGGCTAAAAGCAACTTTTTTACCCAACAGCCCTGTGCTGAGCACCCACTGTGTGTTTGGGGGAAGATGTGATAACAGACAGAAACAAACAAGGCCCTAGCCTCAGCAGGTTGGTGGGTGGGGGACGGAGGGTCCCCAGAGGACATTTCACAAAGTGCGTCTCAGACTGCCCTCAGTGGGCCTCTGGCGTCCAGAGAAAAGCAGAGAGCAGTATGGGACCAGCCACCTCCAGTCAACCAGTGGGCCACGTATGGTCCTCCTGGTGTGACCAAGGATGAGGCTCACAGCACATCAACCTGCAGAGTCCAGCGCAGTCTTTTCTGTACAGGAAGTGGACAGACTTTGGGGGGCTTAGATTCCAGAGAAACTGATAAGGAACTGGAAGTTTCAAACCCAACTGCTGCCGCCAGAGCTGGTGGTGCTCCGGGTTAACAAGGCAACCCTCACTAGTAAGCCTTTATGCCACAAGGACCCGACTCCTGCTGTCTCTTTGGCTCCTTTGGGCTGTACAGTGACTGTGTAGTGACCTCATGGCCTCTGCCTCCTGCTTCCAGCTCCACACATTGCATGCAGGGGCTCTAGCTCTGAATCCTGACTGCCCAGCGGGCCTTGAGGAGTAAGCCTCCTTCCCCTACCGCCCCTGGCCTCTGGGACTATGAAAGCAGAGGGGCCTCACCTCTCTGCTTCCTCCCCAGAACTGAAGATGGACATTGCCCAGGGGTGACATCACAAGCTTCACTATCTATGGTTGAAGTGGAAGGTAGAGCATGCACAGCACATGGTCCAGGTGGCTGCATTGGTCTCCAAGGACCACAGTGCAGCTGTGTGCCTACTGCTTCAGACCTGGTGGAGACTCCAGGTTTCCATTCATGAAAAGATGCTCATTTTTGTCCATTGTTTTAAAGAGGGTAGGCGAGGGAAAGAAAGAGGGAAAGGAAGGGGGAGGGGAGGGGAGAGGAAGGGAGGGGAGAGAAGAGGAGGGAAAGGAAGGAAAGGGGAGGGGAGGGGAAGAGGAGGTAAGGAAAGGGGAGTGACAGGAAGGGAAGGGGGGAGGGGAAGAGGAGGTCAGGAAAGGGGAGTGACAGGAAGGGAAGGGGAGGGGAGGGGAAGAGGAGGTAAGGAAAGGGGAGTGACAGGAAGGGAAGGGGAGGACAAGGGCAAAGAGGGGAAAGGAAAACACAGGAATGGAAAGGAAGAAAGGAGATGGGACGAGAGAGGACCAGGGAGGGAAGGAGGGAGGAGAAGGGAAGGAAGGAGGCTCTCTTCTGAGCATGTCCTCCCCCCACTGGGATGAGGTCATGCCTGTGAATCCTCTTTACAGAGGTGCCCTGCCCCATGCAGATGCCCACTCAGTCTCTCAGTGATGACGCTGTCTCTCAGGGACACACCCTCTCCCATCTGCGCAGATGAACACACCAAATAATTCTATTTCACCTTGAGTTTGGTAAAGGGTGAAATATGCAGGCTGAGACCTGGATGCCCTGAAGTCATCTTCATGATGTGACAGGCTGAGGAAGGGAGGGGGTGTCAATCTTTCCAGGGAACAGGGCCCAGGAAGGAGCTCAAATAGGGAGGGACAGCCCTGTGCCACCCCTGCTCACCCTACTGACAGCATGGCCTAAGGAGGGTCACACAACTCCCCTGAACCTCAGTTTCCTCCTCTGCAAAATGGAACTGATTTTATGATTCAGAAGATGTTAAGGATTTGACAAAAAGAGTAGGATGAAGCATGCAGTCTAGAGCCTAGCTCAGTTAGGGTAGTCACAGTTCCTGTGAAGGCAGATGCTCCCCTCCGTGAAGATGGGTGCTCCCCACCACGGTCTGCTCTAGCTCTGTGCCTGCCACACTGCACACAATACACATTGGTTGAGTACATAAATGAATCATTGTTCAGTGGCCCGACAGTAGAGGGGCACAGTGGAAAGCCAGCCTGGTGACCATCAGATTAAAGACCCTCAGGATCCTAGGAAACCCACTTAGCAGAATGGGCAGCCGCCTGTTGGCTGGTCTCTGCTTTTGAAGTCCTGAATGGAGTACAGCAAATCCCTAAACTCCATCACCACCCCCAACTTGCCAGAGTGAGTGGGGTTCAAGTGCATGAGCCACATTCCCAAAAGCCAGGACAATCAGGCCCAGGCGTTGCCCCAGCCACCTTGGTCAGCACACCCTGCCCACTGGACATCTCTGCCACCAGACGGAACAGTGGAAAGAGAGCCTGGGACAAGGAAGGAGCGAGAAGGTAGGAAGTGCTTTGATCAGTTTCCTAGTTTGTGAGGAGGGTCCTAAATCCATGAAGGACTCCACTGGGGACCCCAAAACGCAGTCATACAATCCAGCAATCAAAGAAAAAAACAGAAAACAAAAACCACTGAGTCAAACCCAGCTGGGATATTAGGAGGGAGTGGTCTTAGGTTGGTAAAGAATTGAGAGAAAGGACTGCCTATCTCAGATCCCAGCACCGAAACGCTCCAGCCCTGACATTCTATCCACTGACACCCCCAAATTATAGTAGTGCCTCATATATATATATATAATCTATCTATCTATCATCTATCTGTCTATCAATCTATCTATCTATCTATCTATCTATCTATCTATCTATCATCTATCTATCATCTATCTATCATCTATCATCTATCTATCTAAAACTGTTAGCAGTGTTCATGGGCAGAGGGGATGGAGTTTGGGCAGGGGGCGTGGTCTGAGGGATCTTGGGTTAGGCTTGGGCGGGTGGCTCTGCAGCCAGGCTGGAGACTCACCCAGGAGTGTGGCTTCCCCAGAGGGAGCAGCAGAGAGAGCTGGTTTATGAAGTCAGGTCACCTGTCAGCTGGGCTCCAGCTCCTTCAGCCCCACCTTCTTCCCACCCACTTACTGACACCAGCTGCAGAGCCAGAGCTGGGAGGGCCACCCTAACCCCAGCCCCACTGACCAGGACGGGCCGGGCTCTAGGTGCCTTCAGTTTTAACCAGGCCTGGCCAGCAGGCAGTGGACAAGATCTGGAGCGCCTCTCATCTCCCCCCTTCTTCGCTAGCCTCGGATGACTTCCCAGGTTCAAACACCCAGGCAAAGGTACCCCTGGGTGGTCTGAAAGTCCAAAGAAACATGAGCTTCTTGCCAGAACCCAGTGGTAGGGAGTGGGGCTGGGGAAGGGCCGGAACTTCCGGCCTAGCCAGTACTGCCCCAGTAGACACTTCCCCAAGTGGAGCGCTTTGATTGGTCACCGTAGTGGCAGCACAGGCTAGGGACCCTGGCCGTGGCCCTCCCCTGGCAGTGACTGTTTTCCTGCGGTCCCCGAACCAGCACAGTAGGGGTGCTGGGCCTGAAATTCACTCCCCATCCCTTCCCAGGCATCCCCCTGGCAGATGGCCTAGCAAAGGCAGGTGCATCAATCTCAGCCACTTGCAGGGAGGGCGCCCTCCTCGGCCACAGTCCGCCTGTAGTGCCTCGTGAGGTCCCTTCTACTCCAGTCTTCCCTCGTGGTGTAGCCTGGAAGGGGAAAGAGGACCCACCCTGGGGATCCCGCGTCTCCTCTGCAGAGAAGAGGACATGTGTCGCCTCGGGACCCCCACCCCCTCCCACCCACCCATCCAGCCCTGCGTGCGTGCAAAGTTTCGCTCCGCGATCTGGGGCTGCAGAGCTGGGAGGCCGCGAGTCCCGGCACCCGCGCGCCTGGCCCCAAGGCGCTTTCCCTGGCGCCCAGAGCCAGAGCTTCCCGCAGCCTGCAGAGGCCAGCGAGCCGAGGTGCCAGGGCTCTTAGGGTGGGATCCTGAAGCAGCCGGGATTCCCCACCCGACTCTTCCCATCCCCTCCCCGGTGTCTTTCTATCCTGCGCAACCCGGAGTGAGGGAAAGGGTGTTTTCGCGATCGGTCCCCAACCCCCAATTCCGCTCCCTTCAACGTCCAGGTGAGGGCTCCCCTGCGTTTCGACAAAGCCCAGCGCCCTTTTGGTGACACTGGGACCCGGACCCTTTAATCTTGAAACCTCTAGAGGCATCTGAGGTGGGGAACCTTCACCCCCAAAGTTAGAACGAGATTTTGATATACTTCAGAAAGTGTTTGCTTGACGTGTGGAAGGGATGAAGTACCCGACTGGCATCCCCTCCCCCTCTGCCACCCCCCCAGGGCCACCTTCGAGGGCTCAAATTCAGTAATGTCTTACATAGGTGGATCCAGCTCTTTCCAATGACCTCAGGAGTTGAAGGGTTATTGGGGACACCCCTTCTGCCCAGACAATCTCAGAGCCCAGGTAAGCCCTTTCCACTGTGTGTGTTGGAGGAGGCCAGGACTGATTCTTCACCTCCACCTAATTGGGACAGAGGCCAAGGCTCTGCTGGAGACAAAGGTACTTTGTGGCACTCTCTCACCCCAGGAGTCTGGCTCTGACTTCAGTAGAGGTTTGAGTATCTGTGAGTATCTGTGGTTGAACCTAGCTTGAAGAAGGACCTGGAGGGTGCTTAGCACCTCTGGAATGGGCTGGTGCCTAAGCTAAGACTCTCTACTGGTCGGTCCTGCTGGTATATACTGTCTGTTCTCTGCTGGAAAAGGTGCTGGGTCCTCAGGTTCAAACTTCATCACTGTTTAAGACCCAACAGACAGTGGTGCTGGGCTGGAGGGCCCAGGCAGCCTCAAACCATGCACAGTGGAGGTGTGGAGTTCTGATGACTCTGGGCAACCGGCTGAGCTTGTTTCCTTCCAGTTGACTCAGCTTAGCCCAGGGCCAAGTCTACTCCAGACACACAGACACGAGCCTGTTCGACCCCTTCCAGCCCCAGCTGCGACCCTGCTCCCCTTCACACAGGAACTCCAGACGCTCCCTTGCACTCGTACACACTCAGGCTACCAGCTTATACGAGTTATGCCTGGCACCTCCAGGCATCCTATGCAGGCACACCCCTGACCAAATGTCACCGTCCCATCTCCTGTGCATACAGAAAGACTGTCGCTGTCCCAAAAGAGACCAGCACACCCGGGATACACGTGAAAGAATCACTTTACCATACCCATCCCTTAACAGGCTCACACGTAGGATGACACTCACTCATACACCACCAAGGAGCTGCAACAAGCTCACACTCCCAACATTCACACTTTCTCATGCAGACATCAGTGCAAAACTGATCTAGACACTCTGACACCCTTCACATACTCAACAGACCCACACCATTTTAACCCACACAGGGCCCAGGCACACATCTTTTAGTGTGCTCCCCAAACCTCTCCTTGGACACTCACGAATAGACGCAACAAAGACACACACGTACACACACGCACGCCCTGGCACAGACCCATGAGAGCTTTCTCCAAAAGAGCCACCCTCCCTCCCCTAGCCTGAATGCACAGATCTCCGCTCCAGGACGGTGCCCGGAACCCGAGCCTCTGGGAGCGACCCGGGCCCGCGCCCTTCCTTCCCGGTCCCTGCGCGCGTCCCCCGGCCCCGGGCTCCCGCGGGCGCCCGCACACTCACCGCGCGCCAGGTCCAGGATCGCGGCTAGCAGCAGGCAGGCGCCGCGGAGGAGGCTCGGAGCTACTCGCATGGTGCCCGGGAGCTGGCGGCCGGGGCCGGGATGGCGGCGGGGACGGCTATCGCGAGGGAGGTGGCGGGTCCCCTCGCCATGGGCTCAAGAGCGCTTGTGCCCCGAGCCGCTGGCCGAGGCGGTGACCGGCAGCGCGGGGCGCCGCGGGGACCTCCCCATGCCACCGTGGCCGGCTGCGGGGCTGTACCGGGCTCCACCGGTCTGGGTGCACCAGGCTGCTCCGGGCTGCACCGGACTGCACCGATCCCGGCGCACCGGGCCGCACAGGGTCAGGTTCGGGGTTGCGCGCTGCTCCGGCTGCTAAGCTGCGCGCGGCGCCCTCGGCAGCCGGAGTCGGATCGGTGGCGGTGGCTGAGTTTGGAGCCGAAGCGCTGCCCGCGCCGCCGCGCTCTGCCCGGGCTCTCGCTCTGCCCGCGCCCCCTCCCACCCCGCCCC
>NW_008358621.1:167884-216766 GCF_000622305.1 Nannospalax galili | reverse complement strand
CACCCTCTTGCCGCTCTATTCTACAGACTTTTCTTTAATCCTTTCTGGGCTGTTCGGCTCTCGTCCGCTAAGCCGATTTATTGCAGAGAAGGAGAACTCGCCCCCTCCCCCTCCGCTCCTAACCCTCTGGTCTCCTCCTTCCTCACATCACAACTCTGCTTGCTTGTGACAACCCCCCCCACACACACACAAAGTCGTACTCCATCCTACCCCCACCCTCCACATGTCCCTGTCCCTGGACTCTCCCTTTCCCAGCCGGATGGAGGCATACACCCTCCCTCCCTCCAGAGAGACGCTTTCCGGAGGCAGGGCAGGTGGGGCCCATCCTCAGGGTCTGCCTTGCTGAACACGGGTCAATCAATGATCCTCTTGTGGGCTTCCTTCCCGGTTTCAGGGTCCCCAAACTTCCCCAATTAGGGCTGCCCCCTCTCCTCCCCCAGAAACCTTTGCAAATGGGGGAGGGGCGTTTCCCGACCAAATCCACCCCCCACCCCAACCACATCACCCGTTTTGCATCCAGGCAGGAATGGGGAAGGAAGGTGCTGGCTGGTTCCTTCTAGCAGAGATGAAGCTGTCTCATTCTTATCAGACTTGACACCTCCACTCCCCCACCTGAGAAATGGGAGGTTAGATATCTACCCACAGATGCAGGCACATACACACTCAACACCCAGCCTGGGTCCAAGTGGGCCTTGAGGTCTTGAGCCAGCCAGAAGGGGATAAGAGTACCTAGCTCTTGGGGTGAGCTGGGGGTGATGGTATGTAAGACAGCTCACAGATGGACTTGACCCATGAGGAGGGAACAGGAGATAGACTGGCAGGACCTCAAATGCCAGCATAACCAGGGGTGAAGCTGGGTCCAGAAGCCAGGGCTCTGGCCCTTGGCCCAAGGCTCTTTCTAACACCTTCTCAAAGGAAACCTTAGCTTCCCTAGCTCTGTCAAGTTGCTGCTCAGCCTTTGCTCATTTTTTCCATCTTGGCAATGGGCACACACAGCCAGTTCTACCAGGTGCAGCCCTTGGGAGGGGGGTGGACCATGGTCAGTGACCCAACTGAGGCTGGGAGAGAGATGCAACACTGACCCTTACATCCAACTGTTCCCCACCTTTGCCCTCCCCAGCCTCAGCACTTGGCCTCAAGAGGCAGCCCTCTGCAGCTCAGGCTTGCTCAGTTGCTTGCCCCGAGGAAGGAGAGATTTGCATTTATGAAGATCCAGGCGCATACGTTCACCTGACAGGCTTTAGAACGATCCTCTCAGTAAAATAATAATAATGATCGTAATAAACCCTTATAAATAGGTGTTTGATTACAGTTTGTCCCTACGTAGGAATTTTTTTTTTTTTTTGAATCAGACTAATTGGTTGCCAGCCTGATTGGGCTGGATATGGCTTGGAACACTGGAGTCTCAGGCCTTTATCCTTTAACTGGCTGTTCTTTGCTCCCTCTCACCCTCCCCCAAGTCTCCCTCTTTCCAAGTTGCTGAGGTTGAGCTTGAGGGCATCTCCATCCCTCCCCCCCAAAACCCTCTTTCTGAACCATCCCAGTCACTGCAGGGAGCACAGTCCCCCCCACCACCACTCCTGGCTCAGGAAAAAGCTGTCCAGCTTTCAAAGCCTTCTGTAGGAGAGGGTGCCTGACTGGAGAACCTGGAGCTGGAGGCCCCTGGAGCTGGGCTGAGCTCACAGGAAACACTTGTATTCCTGTGTGAGCACTCCTGCTCCCTGAGCCTAGCTGCATAGGGTTAGGCAATATTTCCTCGGCCCTGAGTGGATCAGGCTTCCTGGTTACATCTACCTAGCCCAATCACTGAGGGAGAGATTTGAGGAGCAGGTCGTGCCAGTGGCACCACCCTGGGTGATACTTCCTCCCTTGTGGCATTTGGGGGAGATTCTAGGAAAGAAGGTCTGAAACCAAGAGAGTATTGCTTCTATGGCCAAGAGTCTTGGGCCTAGAGTTTGGAGCCCTTGGATGACCCTCCTTCAACCCCCAGGGCATCACGTCACCCTGTATTAAAAGTACTGGGGCATCCTCATCAGTGGCACATAGTAGGTCTTCACTGAGTATCTTGGATGGGTGGCTGAAGAGTGAATTAATCTCTAAATGAGGGCAGATTACCTGCTGCTCCTTAGCTTGGAGCTCAAGCTGACATGTGGCAGCTGTGGCTGTGAACCTTCTCCTAGAACCTGGACTGGGTATCCCAGCTGGGCCCAGAGAGACGGCATCCTGCCCAGGTGCATGGCTGGTTTCCCCAGAACAGGCCAGGCTGCCACGTGCACAGTGATTACCATATAGTAATAATAATATAATAGCAACACCCACCTCCCTGCTCTCCCAGCAGCTCTGCCCCTACAGTTCCATAAAACACAGCTCTAGAATCTTTTCTTCTGCTCTATCAAAAGGCGACACTGAGCACAGAGGACACAGGGTGACTTAGCAAAGGGAAAGTCACCCAGGGCCACCATAGGCTTTTAATTTCGTTTCTGTCTCCTAATGGATCTGTCGCCTGAGGAGGCAGGGCTTCCATTTTGCTGTCCTGGCACTCAGACCCATGAGTCACAGTGGGGCACGCCTCTTCCTTGGGCACCGGCCCAGTAAGAGCGCTGGGTTTCTGGGCAACCAAGGCACAGCTGTCTGGCAGGCTCAACTGTTATCAGGGCCAGATCCTCTGTCCATGGTGCTGATCCAGGCTCTCCCGACAGAGGGCGCTAGCGCACAAAGCAAAGCTTCTAGGCCGGACTCCAGGGACTGCCCCTGGAGGTCACAGGGGCGCGGTGTGATTTCCAGTATTATTGCCTCTCCCGGTCTGGCTCTGCAGGTTTGAGGGAGACTCCTTGGTGGTGTTAAAAATATGGGGAGCGCTAGGCATTTATAAAAATGCCCCTCTGTGCCAGGCACCGTTAGAGTATTTAATGTCTGTAACAGTAGCACATCAACGGGTGGTATCATTCCTATTTTACAGATGTGAAAACTGAGGCTCATAGAGGTTAAGTAATTTTCCCAATGCAAGACCTAGATGTGAATTCAGGCCAAGCTTCAAGACCAGAGCTCTTAAACACCCTCCTTGGCACACACAGGCACACACACACACACACACACGCACACACACACAAACACACACACACACACACTGGCCGACATACACACCAGTGCACCTGCATGCACGCACATGCCAGATCAGAAAGCTTTCATGAGTCCAGTGTATCAATCACTCTTATCCCATCTAATCATCATGAAAGTGCTCACAACAACTTTATGTATGACAGGTAAGGAAACGGGGTCTAAGAGAAGTGTGAAGAATCATCTAGAGTGGGTGAGGACAGGAATCGGGTGTGGGCCTCCCCCAAAGGATCTCTCTCTCTCTCTCTCTCTTCTCTCTCTCTCTTCTCTCTCTCTCCTCTCTCTCTCTCTCTCTCTCTCTCTCTCTCTCTCTCTCTCTCCCCTACACTCTTCTCTCTATACTGGGAAGAAGCACCCCCAGCATGCACCCCAGACAGGACCTTCTATTGTTTGATTGTTTGTCTAAATTAAACACAGCTGAAAGTGATGAGGTACCACTACTGACCCAAATCGATTGCAAGTCGGCTGCTTGGATTTAAGTTCCACCGTTGCAACTTTAACAGACTTGGCCCCACCTGCATTCTCTGGCCCCCACTTACCTCCCCAGAGGGGAACCTACGGCAGAGTTCTATAAGAATGTCCCTAGTCATGTGCCAGTGGTGGCGGGGGGCTTGGTATTATTTATCCAGAGGTGGGAATTGGAAACCAGCCAGGTCTTCCAGAATCTGGAGACCAGTGTTCCCCAAATTCGGTGTCCAAGACCATTTGAAAACTTGTAGTGAAAATTCTTTGCAAGAGGGTTCCACAGTAAATATGTGTGAGAAATGCTGGCTGTGCCCCTCTCAGTTCACAGGAGCACGTTAAAGGCTCTGAGGAGTCCTGTAACTCTTCCTTTGTTTCTTTTATTTTGTGGAAATCTGCATTTGTTAAGCCTCACAATCCTCTTCCCATAAATTCTTCTTAAGGCCTGTGAGCCAGGGTTCTGCAGAGTGGAAGTACAGCTCTGGACACACCCCAGGTCCCTTTGCAGATAGGTATATGTAACAACAACAACTATAACAAAGACCCCTGCCTACATGTACCAAGCACTTGCTATGTACAGAGTGCTAGTTTAGGTACTTTCTTTGCTTGTGCTAGTTAATTGAGTCCTCTACACAGTCCTATGGAGCAGATTCTATTTGTAGGTCCACAGAATAGATATGACTTGGAGACGTGGAGAGGTGAAGCCCTCTGCCCAAGGTCACCTGTCTGGCACATGATAAAGCTAGTATTTGAATACAGATGCTCTCTGCTGACTGGTCTCTTGGCTTCCAGATCTACCCTCTCAGTCTACTCTTCCCAGTCCACCCTCCCTGGGTCTGCCCTCCATGGAGATATCTGCCCTCTGTGCACACTGGGCTCTGTAGGCCATGTTGGAAGGTCTTGCTCTGTACTTCCCAGGGTCAGGCAAATCCTTCTTCCTTCAGGACAGTGTCAGGCATTGCCTTCATAGATTATTGAGACTACTCAACGTGAGGGTGGGGACCACAGCTGATTCATCTCTGATCATTTGTGTCTGGTACGATGGAAACTGACACAAGAAAGTAACTGTTGAAAGGAAGGAAGGAAGAAAGGAAGGAAGGAAGGAAGGAAGGAAGGAAGGAAGAAGGGAGGGAGGGAGGGAAGGAAGGGAAGGAAAGAAGGAAGAAAGGAAGGAAGGAAGGAGGGAGGGAGGGAAGGAAGGAAGGAATGAGGAATAGATGAATGGATAAATGGATGCCTGATTGGGTAGTTGAATGGCTGGTTGGATGGATAGATGATAGAATGATGGATGGATAAATGGATGGATAGTTAGACAAATGTTGCATAGATCGATGGAAGAATGGATGGATGGATGGTTATTGATGAGGGATGAATGGATGATAGCTGGCTGGAGGAATGGATGGGTGGATGATGGATGGATGGAGGGATGGATGGGTTGGTGAATGGATGGGTAGGTGGGTGGGTAGAAGAATGGGTGAATGAGACTTATGGAGTGATGGATAGATGGATGGATGACTGAGCAATGGGGTAGGCAGACAGACAGATCAGAGAAAGGCTCATTGGATGAGCACAGAGAAGGCAATGTGGACAGGTGAGTCTAGATTAGAAAGCATAGTCTTCCTGTGCATTTCACTGGCTCAGTATGAAGGAGCTAGCCAGCAGGTGCCAGTCATCAAAGGTGCCAGCAAATGTCTAAGAGGGTGACTGAAAGCCTGGGTCCTGGGGTTGGCCTGCCTAAGCTCAAATCCCAGTCTGCACACTCAGAGTGACTGCTGAGTTGAAGACAGGAAGGCAGGGCTCACAGGGCTAGTCTCCTCCTCCTCCTCCCCTGTGAAATGGGGATGGGATGAAAGGGCCACCTCGATGGCTTGTGATCAAATCAGACGATGTTCTAATGATGTCAACACCCACCTGGGACCATTTTACCTACAGCCTGTGATATAATGGTGGTTTAATGGCCCACACTGTGTTTGCCTCCATCCATCCTTAGCCTCCAGCCCTCTGTAGTAGAGGTGGAGGAATGGATAGGCTCCAGGGTCAAGGTCTTAAGATTTTAGATATTGGTCATAATCTCAAGCCAAAGAAAAAAGCCAATTCATCCCCTCCCCTCCCCCGCTTCAGCATTACTCAGCCTATGTCTGGAGTTGGACTCTTGTCTCCAGGTTGACAATCCCCGGGCCTGAGATTCCAGGTCACCCTCGGACCCTCCCTTTTCTCCTTTCCTGGCCACTCTGCAATTTTGCATGTTGCCAACAGGTGGCGCTATGGAATATGCGATTTGTCCTGTTTTTATAACCTTTTGCGTTTGAGGGCTTGCATTTCATAAAATGAATCAGCTTCATAGTTGACAGTCTCTTTAGGTGTCAGTATTTTCACAACCAAGCATGATATCCCAAACAACATATTTAAGTTCCCAGATAGTCACAATAATGTGATGGGCCCACAATACTACGGGTGAGGAAATGGAGGTTCACGGAGAGGCTCCCTGCAGACTTCATATTGAGGGCCATGTTGTCCCCAGTAGAGAAGTGGGTCTCTTCTCACTAAGGGTCTTGTCTTCTTAGGTCTCTTTGATTGTTCTGGAAGGTCTCAGAACACTTCCCCTTGTTCCTTAATATCTCTCATGCTGCCCCGTGTACAGGCCCAGGTCATGTGGTTCTGGCAAGATCTGGAAGCAAAGAAGAAAGTTCTGACTGGATGGGTGAGAAGATGGATGAATGGATGGATGGGCGGAGTGAGTGGCTGATGGATGGATGAATGGGATGGGGGATGGATGGATGGGTAGGCAGGTGGCTGATGGATGGATGAATGGGTTGGGGGATGGATGGATGGAAAGGCGGGTGGGTGATGGATGGATGAATGGGATGGGGGATGGATGGATGGATGGGCGAAGTGAGTGGCTGATGGATGGATGAATGGGATGGGGGATGGATGGACGGATAGGCGGGTGGATGATGGATGGGTGAATGGGATGGGGGATGGATGGACGGATAGGCAGGTGGATAATGGATGGATAGGCGGGTGGGTAGATGAATGGATGGATAAATGTGAGACTTACTGAGTGATTCTGTCGCACATGGCACAGTGTTGTGCCAATGGGCTTTGGTTAACTATAAAGGCCCTGGAGTAGAGCTGGGCATCTTTCTCCCTCTCCAAAGCCTGCTTTCTTGATTCTTCAGGTCCTGATGCATCCAAAAATTCCATCTGATTTACAGTAAGAGAAGTGATTTAGTTTCCCTAGGCTTTGTAGTTCCCATTGGAAGAGGTGAAGGTTGGGCTGGCTCTGCCAGGCCTGAGAGCTGATGTCTTGCCTGAGCATGAATCCACCTCCTCCTCACTTCTGGCTCATTCTTTCTGAGCCCCTAACAAAGGAGATGCATCGTTTGTGGCATGGAGCTGGGCTTGCAATACTGGCTTTCTGGAGGGGGTGAACCTGGAGTTCTGAAGGATGCCAGATTAACTAGGAAGGGAGAAGTTGAGGGGGGCAGAATCGGGGTGGAAAGCCTCCTAGACAACACCTCATCCACTGGGAACAGTGAGCAGCTGGAGGCTGAGCTGGGGTGCAGGGCAGAGAGGCCAGGAGGTTAGGCAGGGTATCTATGGACCACTCAGGGTCATGCATGCTGAAGGTGGCCGGAAGCCATCAGAAACTGCTTGACTGTGTGGAGGACAGTGATGAGGGCACAGAGTTAGATCAGTCATGGGATCCAGTGATACCTGACATTCAATCTATCCAACTGACCTATTTCCAGATCCCAAAAGGTGTGTGTCACCCTTGAAGCCCTCTGTCATCACACTCTGCTGCAGATAGATGATATAAAACAGTCCTACTAACTCCAGACAGTCCCCAAACTCTCCCTCTCCACCTGGCTCCTGTCCTTCTGTCCAGCTTCCCTATTAAGGAGGTGACCCTCAGAGAGGACACTGATGACCAGGCTAAGGGGGCTTCCCTGGAAGGGAAGGTTCTGGGAGGCTCAACAGACAGCTCATTGCCTCTCAAAGCTTCTGTCTTCAAAGGGGAGCTAATGCACACCAGCTGGAGAGATAGAGCCCTGTTAGTGCTTTTAATGATGGCAAACAAAGTCTAGGCCAGCACAGGCTCATGTGCTCCAAGCCTTCAAGGTTTTTTGTTTTGTTTTGTTTTTGAGATAGTATTGCTATGTAGCCTTGAATGGCCTCAAACTTATGACCAGCCTGCATTCCACATTCTAGAATTACAGGCCTGTGCCACCAAGTCTGGTTTGTCCCCAAGCCTGAGTAGCATTGTGCCAGTGTCTGCAAGTGGTTTATCACTGACGCTGAGGCTGTTGAAGACCATGTGGGTTCATCGAGCTTGGAGTTGGACCAGACCCTGAGCTGGGTGCCAGAGACACAGAGCAGAAGGATCTCATCTGTGCCCTTAGGAGCTCACAGTTGGTAGGGCTGAATGCCCAGTCAAGATGACCTGAGGGTCAGCACCAGGATGCTCGCCTGCATCTGCTGGTCAGATCTTCCTGCCTGCTGTCCACATGGTTTCCACTTCCTGGCCCCTTTGTCCTCATGGGCTGTAGGCTAATGACAGGGGTCTCAACCCAGATGCACATGGGGCCACTTCTGGGGCTCCATAATATTCGTGTTCGGTTCTCATCATCCACGGCCCCCTCACCCTGGTATTGGGAAGCCAACTCAGGGCTTCCCACACACCAGGCCAGTGTTCCAGACCAGTGTTCTACCAGAGTTACAGCCTCAATCCTTTCATGTTTTGTTTTGCTTTGTTTATTTGGAGACAGGGTCTTACTAAGTCATCCAGGCTAAACTTCAACTTGCATTCTTCCTGCATCAGCCTCCCAAGTAGCTAAGATTACAGCCTTGTAACCACCAGCCTGGCTACTCTTGCTCATAGAGCTCTGTTCATGCTGTTCCTTCTGCCTGGACTGCCCTTCCCCAACCTGCCCTCCCATCTCCTTTACCCCATGCCCCCACACCTGAGTTCTACCCAGGAATCTGGCTGATTCCAGCTCAGGTTCAGAGCTCAAGGACACCTCCAGGCTCACAGCTCTGTGCAGCCCCATGAGGTTAGGAAAGTGGTGAGAAGGACAGAATGTGGGAGGAGGGAGGAGGACAAAGCCTCAGTCTGGGGCAGAGGCTCTGACCTAGCCCTAGTACCTGGGGGAAGATTGCAATGACTAGGGTGGGTCCTTTCTCACCTGGACCCACCCTCAAGAACAGCATCAAAGGTGCTCCTGCCTCACTGCAGTCCTCAAGTTTTCCCTGAAGAATGAAACCATCCTTGAAGGACATGTAATTTGGAAGAGTCTGTGACCAGAGCCTGTGATGCCGACCGGCTACTATCCGAGAGTGCAGTTTCAGGGGTGGTGGGGGTGGTGGAGGGCGTGTGGTGGGCCTCTCTGTTAGCAGACACATTCTCTTGAGCAGGGCTAACTAGCATCCCTGGAGCCCCAGGGAATTCCAGGACACAGGCACCAAGGGTCTTGGTAGCCCCTGCTTCTGTGTCTTGCTCTTCTTTATCAAGACAGTCAAACATCCCCTCCTCCACTGCCCCCTTTGCAGTGTCAGGAGGGACACAGTGTCTCCTGAGAGCCGTTCCTCACCGTGGTTCAATAAGCCCCGTATTTCACACCCCGAGTGGCTGCATTTCGGTGGTGGGTGAAGTAGTTTTATTTTTATCGCACACACAGGCATATAAATATGTACGAGGCACACAGAAGCACTTTAGGGTCTCTCTGGAAGGATGCTTGGTGTGAGTGTGAGTGAGAGACCAGGCTAAAGAGTTCACACAGGGCACAGACTCCACAAGGGATGAAGGTGTTATGCCCTACCACTGTTCGTGGCTCATGTCATATGAAAAATGCCTGCCCTCCTGCCTGGACAAACTTTCCAGAACAAAACTTAAAAAAAAAATGAAAGTAATTTTTAAAAGATCTGAATTCCATCCTTAACCATGCCTCTTGGCAGCTTTGTAACCTCAGACCAAGTCCTTTCCCTGTGTGCATCTCGGCACAGAGAGCTACACCCTGGGGTTAACTTTACTTCCTTGTAAGCCTCCCAGTTTTTTCTCTTAAAGAACAAATATGCTGAAGAATCTGCAGTGGGCTTTGAGAATGGTAATATTACAAGCATAAGAGGCTTATCACGATTCTGCCCCAGCCACACTGGCTCGTGGTAATGCAGGGCTGACTGAGGTAATGCCAACAATGGATGCTCTGGGTGTCCCCGTCTCTGTGCCCGTCGGGGAAAGGAGGGAGGGAAGAACAGTCAAAGACCTCCTGTGACAGAGCCCGGTGCTTTACATACATTACCCAACTTGAACATGACAGTGACACCAAGTGGGAGGCACGGCTTGCTTCTTACGGAAGGGCAAAGAAGCTAATGAGAGGCAGAGCCTGAGCTCAGGTTGCCACCATGATCTCCTGTAGGTGACCGCATACACCTGCTCTGTCCTGGCAGGCTACCTCACAGCAGGGAAGGTTCAAGGCCACCAAGGGCCAGAGAATGCACTGTCCTGTGTCTAGGGCTGGCTGAGGCCAAAGCAGGCTTTCAAGTACTGGAGGGTGGGGGTAGGGGAGTCCCAGGGCATGGTGGGGATGTGTTCTAGGGTAAGACAGATTTGAGAGTGATTATAACTCTCTGTGTGTGTTGGGGCGGGGGAATCAAAAGATCCTGAGCTCCAGTCCAGACTCTATTCTGAGCTCCATCCCACACCCATGTCTCTTTTTCTCTTCCTTTCTCTATCTTCCTTTTTTTTCTTTAAAAAAAAAAAAAAAGCCTCACTCTGTAGCCCTGGCTGACCCTGAAACTCCCCAGCTATGTAGCCCAGGCTGACCTTGGCTTCTCAGTGACTGGTCCTCCTGTCTCAGTCTCCCCCAGGTGCTGCGACGACAGGCAAAACCCACCAAACCCAGGAGCTCCTCATCTCCCTCATCTCTTAAACTTGTACTCTAGGACGCAGACGGTGAGAAGCGAAGCAGCAGGCTGCTCTCCTTCCAGGGGCTGAAGCATCCAGAAGGTCCGATGGGGGGGGCAGGGGTGGAGGCAGGGGCTCTGCATTCCCTGCTTTCTTGCCCCACCCCTCACAGGACTCCCCTGGCTCCAGAGCCCACACACGGCCCCTTTCCAGGCCAAGGGAACCAAGAGCCTAGTTGGATCCTGAGATCACTGTCAAAAGTACAACCCACAAACCAGTGCCAGGTTCAGGGACCCAGTGACCAGGTGGACTGGGTGGAAATCAGTGTGTCAGGAAGAGGAACTCTGGGTGGTGTGGGAAAGATAGCCCAGCCTGAGAGGCCGGCAGCAGCTAGAGGCCAGGGCAGTGGACGTGGATGTACCAAGAGCCCCCTTCTCCACAGAGCCCAGGGGACTGTTGGGAGAAGCACCATCATTCTTCAACAGAATCCCTTGAGGCCATCAGTGGCTGCTGGTGGGGGTCGAGCCACACTGGAGGAGCCAGTGTAGACCAGAAACCTGTTCTTCCCAGCCTGATCATTTCTCTATTTCCTAATTTGTTTCAGATTTTAGGAACCCTGCAAAGAGCAGACCAAGCAGCAGCATTACGGTGTGGTAAGGGGAGAGGAGGCACATCCACGCAGACTACAGAGAGGAGGGGAGTAGAGAGGGAGGGGCTGGTAGCCTTAGCAGGGGTGTGATTCAGAGCCCAGCTGGGTCCCAAGAGGCCACACGCACCTGCCCAGATGTTTGCATCCAGGAGAGATTCCCTGTTCCTCTTCCAGTGTCTCCATGAGACACTGAACCATTTCTAAGAGCTCAGCTCAGTGATCAGTATATTCCCATCACTGGATAATCTCCAGGACTGTGTCATCTTGAAGAACTAGAACTCTGCATGTGTTAACTCCCCACTCCCCTCCCCCGCTGCCCCTGGCAACCGGCCCTCTCCTTTCTGTTCTGTGAGGCTGTCTAGGTTCCTCATAAGAGGAGTGCAGTGTCAGTCTTTCTGTGACTGGCTTCTGAACAGAGTCCTTCGTGGCTCATCTGTGTTAAAATGTGTCACGGATTCCGTGTGTGTGTGTGTGTGTGTGTGTGTGTGTGTGTGTGTGTACATGCATGTGGGGGCCAGAGGTCCAATGTCAGGTGTCTTGCCCAATCACTCTCCACCCTATTATTTTTTAATAATTATATTTGTTGTTTTAGACAGGGTCTCCCCTGTAGCCCCAGCTAGCCTGGAACTTGCTGTGTAGACCAAGCTGGCCTCAGTCTTAAGATATCTGCCTGCCTCTGCCTCCTGAGTGCTAGGTTTAAAGATCTGACATCACCACACACAGCTCTCTATTTTTTGAGACCGGGTCTCTCACTGAGCCTGGAGCTCACTAATTGGCTAGGCTGGTTGGTCAGTGAGCCCGAGATCCTGCTGTCTCTGCCTTCCCAGGCCAGCTTTTTACTTGGATCCTGGGATCTGAACTCGGGTGCTTTATGACTGAGTAACATTCCATGTGTGCAGACCCCACATTTTGCTTATCCATCCACCGACGGATGGACACTCGGGCTCCTCTACCTTTGGGGTATTGTGAGTTGTGCTGCTGTGAACATGCGTGTGCAAGTGTCTCTTCCAGATTCAGTTTCCATTTTTTTTCTGGTTAGGTACCCAGGAGTGGGTTTGCTGGAGCACACAATTGCTCCTCTCTAAGGAGAGAGACTGGTCATACAGGATCTTCTGCCTCTGAAGGTGGCAATCCTGCTCAGAGGTCCCCAGCACTCATGGCTCCTGCATCTCACAGGCCTCACTGTGGGCAGAGTGGGGCCACCTTCTCCAGAGAGAGAAACAAAATGCCCAGAGTGACCCCCAAAGGGCAGATACAACTTTGGGATGGGAGTATCCCAGATAATGACTAAGGATGCTGAGGAGAGACTGCCCTGGATCTGCGTGCACACTACAGTACAGGAAAGCACCAACGTTTGCCAAACTGCCCACCTCTCTTCCCATTACTATGAAGAAATATCCAACGAACACCTGGGGCAAGGCAGGGGGAGGATGGCTCTGCTCACAGTTTCCTAGGATGTCAGTGCATCCTGGTGGGGAAGGCCTGGCAGCTGGGCCTGTGGAAACTCAAAGCATGGTCTACTGACATCCTGCCAAAGCAGAAAGAACGCACTGGAATCAGGACTGGACTAGACCACTCAAAGACCTCCCCCGTGACTGATTTTGCCAGGCAAACCCTACAACCTCTCAGACCGCACAAGCTGTGGACCAGATGTCCAAACACAGGAGCCACTGGGGGACGCTTTAGACCTACAAGCTCCCAAAACATTGACTAAATGACCGGGAGTAGTTAGAACATTCTAGACAGGAGATGCCAGCTGAGGTCTTTCTCGTGTGATGGGAGCCCATGAGTGTGTGAGGAGGATGCAGCATTTAGGGGTTTTCCTCTGTGAAGGAAAGCTCTCCAGAGAGACGCAAAGGACAAGAGCAGTCAATACACGCTACAAACCTTACTGGGCACAGAGAAAGTGCCTGAGTGGGCTGGAAAGGGTCTGAGAGGGAAGAAGACTGGTTCTTTAAAAAAGTGTGTGGAGTGGGGGAAGGCTGGAGAGATGGCTCAGCTGTTAAGAATACTGGTTGTTCTTGCAGAAGACCCGGGTTTGAATCCCAACACCCACATGGCAGCTAACAGCTGTCTGTAACTCCAGTCCCAGGGGACCTGACAGCCTTTTCAGACCTCCTCGGGCATTGCACAACATGGGTGCACTTACCTACATGCAGGCAATACACGCATACACATAAAAAAATTTTTAAAGTGTGGGGGGGTGCTGGAGAGATGACTCAGCGGTTAAGAGCACTGGCTGATCTTGCAGAGGACCTGGGTTTGGTTCCCAGCACATACGGTGATTATATCTGTAGTAGGGAATCCAATGCCCTCTTCTGGCCTCTGAAGGTTTTGATCACACCTGGTACGCTTACATGCCCACAGGCAAAACACTCATACACATAAAATAAAAATAATGCCTTTAGTTCCAGCATTTGGGAGGCAGAGACAGGCAGATCTTTGTGAGATCAAGGCCAGCCTGGTTTACATAATGAGTTCTAGGCCAGTTGGGCTATAGAGAGACCCTGTTTCAAAAAGATCAAAATAAAAATAAATAAATAAATTGAAAGTAGCCCCACACACAAAGACAGAGCAGCATCTCATCTGGATATGTCTGTCTGGAAGCCTGAGCATGCTGGGTTCCCCTACAAATGGACCTTGAGAATTTGAAGGGTCCAGCAGGGGAGCACAGTGACTCTGTATCTTTGACTGAAGACAGATCCGCCTCTATCAGGGAAGCCCGTCCACCACCACTAATTGTGCAAGTTTGGGATGTATGGGAATGGTGAAGGGGGAGGGGCACCCACCCAGTCAGCCAGGGCAGCTAAATCAACCCTGTCCATCACTGGGGTGACAGATGGCACAGCCAGATCACCTTCACATTTGAAGGTGTGGTCTTCCTGGCAGCATCTCTATTGACTAGTGGGGACAGAGGAAGTGCATTATGGGAAGGTGAAGTGAGGGGACCCATTTAGAAGAGCTGCAAAGTGCTCCTTTCTTAGAGCAGAGCCTTCCATCTGACTTGGTTCACTCAGGGCCTCTGTTAGCCAGGACCATGTCCGCCAAGCAGGTTCAGGCTCTGGAATCATCTGTGTGCAGATAGCAAAGTTCCAGCCTGTCTTGAGTCCCAGGTTCTTCCCTCGTCCACAACTGAGGCAGCTGGGAAGACTTCCTGGAAGAGGTGATGCAATCAAGACAGCACAGTTTCAGATGAGGGGCCAGACGAGGGAATAGGTGGCCACCAAGGGCTCCCTGGTGGGAGGGACAAGCTCACAGCTGTGCTTCCCTGCATTCATCTGTCAGTCATGCCCAGGGTGGGCGGGAGGAGATAAGGGTATGCACATGGAGGGCAGCTAGGGCTGCCACCACCCAGAAAGGGAACTATCATTTGTCCTAGTGTGCTGATGCTGGGGACACCACTGAGACCACTGGCATCTGCCTGGCCTTGTGGAGCTGAGTGTATGTCAGCAGTAAGCACAGAATCTACAAGTCAACAGTCAAGCTGGGATGCTCGCCAGTTGTGACCTGTCCCAGGAAGTATGTAAAGATGATGTGAACAGTGATCAAAGTGTGTGGAGTAGGCTGGGAGGGCTTCTCAGAGGAGGTGACAATTGAGCCACATAAGGATAAGGGTGGGGCTAGGAGCCGGGGAATAGCTGGGCAAAAGAAGAACCCGTGAGAGTCTCGGAGGGGATAAACTTGAGGTCCAGGAGCTGGCGGCACCTTTGATAGAGAACATGGGAGAGGCAACAGGCCAACGACGCAGGGTAGGAGTTGGGGTTTAAAGCAAAATGGTGTGATCCTTGAGTCTCCCCCATACCAGGCAAGTACTCTAGTACTGAGCCACACCCCTAGTCTCTCACTGGTGGGCTAGGTGTGCTGGGCAGCTTCAGTTGTCAACCTGACACATCTGGGAAGAGAGAACGTCCATTGAGGCGTAACCTCCACCAGGTTGGCCTGTGGCCCCAAGTGTGAGGCATTTTCTTAATTGCTAATTGATGTGGGGAGGGCTCAGCCCACTGTGGGTGGTGCCACACCTGGGCAGGTGAGCCTGGGTTTTGTAAGGAAGCAGGCAGAGAAGCCAGGTGTGGTGGTGCATGACTTTAATCTCAGTACCCCAGAGGCAGGGGCGGCAGGTGGATCACTGTTGAGACCAGCCGGGTGGTCTACAGAGTGAGTTCCAGGCAAGCTGGGGCTACAGAGTGAGAGCCTGTCTCAAAACACAACACAAAACAAAATAATGAATAAAAGTAGGCTAAGCTGCTAGGAAGCATCATTCTTCCATGGTCTCTGTTTCAGCTCTGGCCTCCAGGTGCCTGCCCTTGGCTTCTCCCAATGATGAACTGTGACCTGTGTGTATGCGAATAAATCCCTTTCCTCCCCAAGCTGCTTTTGGTCAGTGTTTTATCATAGCCACAGAAAGCTAGGACAGCAAGCAAGGCCTCTAACACTGATCCATGCTCCCAGTATCTCTCTGGTGGGTTCTAGGCAAGCACACTACACCTGGGCCATGGTCCTCATCCTAATGAGCATTTTCCAATGGACTGTCTGTGTAAAATGAAGGAGAAGGGTTATGTGGGGAGGCTAGTGGCAGGAGACCATGGTCATAGTCAGAGAGAAGTGATGACAGCCTGGATGAGTACGGCCACAGAAATGACCAAAGGGGACTAATGGAGACGTGGAAGTTGTGATTCCGGCACGGAGCGGTCATTTGAAGAAAAACAGTCCACCTTGAAGGCAGGTGGATGCCAGGATAGAACACTGTGAGGTTTGACCCTAACCATAAATCCAATTTTCACACATCTCCTGCTGGGTAGAGTTATCATTCCTGGAGCATGGGAGGTCGAGAACAGTGGCTGTGGTGGATCAGGACCAGCTGGGTAGGGAAAACCCTCCTGGGGGATCACACCAGCCCTGGGCTGCAGGCCCCTGCGTGGGGGTCAGAAGAGGACAGAGAAGAAAGGAGGCCACTCTCTCTGCAGTGCCTGCCAGGAGGGGAGGGAGCCCTGGGCAGGACACTGGACAAGTATTCACAAGTCTGTGAAGCCAGACAGGTGTCACTTGAGAACAGGAAACTCTGGTCCTGCCAACATTTACCCCAGCCCCTTTCCTTGCCCATTCAGCTAAAGGCAGAAACCATGTTGCCAGTAATCCCATAGAGAGGCCCTGGTGTGGCAAGGACCTGAGGGGTGACAGCCAGCTTTTGAGGACCTGAGGCTTCATTCCCGCAGCCCTGAGGACTGACTGTGTTACGTCACAGGCTACTGGAGGGAATGTGAAGGCAGATCTGTACTCCAGAGATTCCTGACAGACAGGTCATGAATCTTGCTTAATACCTTTGCTTGAAACTTGAGAGGTCTCCAGTTAGAGGAATGGATTCTGACTCCACTCATCTGAGATGGCAAATGTCATTTTAAACTAATTTTGGGGGTGACCTGTTACCCAGCAGCCATTGACTAATACATAGTGAGTCATTATTAAATATCCAATGTGAATATTAAATACATATGGTTTATGAAGTGGGTGCCAGCATGACCCTGGCTTTAGAGACAGGAAAAGTGAGATTCAGAAAGATCCAGTAAGTCACACAAGGACACACAGCTAAGAAGGAGCAGAGGACTCAAATGGAGGCGTTGGCTCTGGAGTCCATGTTCTGTTCTGATGACATCACGCCTTCCCTGGAATGGGGGGCTGGTCTGATGGAGGAAGTACATACCTCACATGGATCCTCCGCTGTTTGGTTGAGAAGAGGACTCTCCCGACCTTGGGCCCATCTGTAAGGTAGCCAATGCATCTTCAGAATCAATCTAAGGAAGATTCCAGAACCACCTTCTGTCCTCCTGTCCTAGGCTGAGCCTCCTAGACTTTTAGTGTGTTCTCTCCTGGGAACCTGACTGCTTGCATGTCTCATGCTTTAGCCTGAGACCTAACTCCTCTTCAAGGCCTGGACACTCACTGTGCACTAGGCTCATTTACATTAAACAACCCATTTCACAGATGGAGAATCTGAGACCAGACACATGAACTGCCTATGGTCACATGCCCCAATAGCTTCCGCCTGGATGACTGTCTGGACTGGGCTGCAAGTGTTCTAGATGTCACAACCTGTAACCTGCAGAGGTCTCTAGGATCCCCCGACCCCTGGGGACCTTGTGACTAGCCCACCTCCTGAGTGTACCAGTGGCATCCAGCCCTGGGAGGCATGTAGAGGCCACTCTGATTTTCCCCAACATCTTGCTGCAGTTCCTGCTACACAGCCTGAGGTGCCAGCTCGAAGGTACTTAGTTTGTTTTTGTTGAATGAGAGAGAGAAAAGGGACCTCACTCACAGGTAGACAGAGCCTTTTCGTTTGTCTGCCAGTGTCTGTTCCCTCCTCCTGGCCCAGGCAATATTTGCTTTGGAGAAATTGATACTCTATAGACGTGGGATGATCACAAAGGCCTACCATCTGCTCACCATGGGGTCTGCAGGAAGTCTACTTACTTCCCTGAAATTTGAATTTTGGGTAGAAGAAAGGACAAAGATTTTCTGCTTTGCAAACTCCAGGCTCCTGAACCTTCTCTCTCCTCACATAATCCAGTTTTAGGGGACTGGAGAGATGGCTCAGTGGTTAAGAACATGGTACTGCTCTTGCAGAAGGCCCAAGTTCAGTTCCCAGCACCTATGTGGGGCTGCTCACAATTGCCTTTAACTCTACTCTATGGGATCTGATGCCCTCTTTTGGCGTCCTCGGGAACTGCACTCATGTGCACATATACCCACACAGACACACATATATAAATAAAATAAATCTTTTTAAAAAGAAATGATCCAGGGCAGGAGAGATGGTTAAGTGGTAAAGAACACTGGCTGCTCTTTCAGAGGACCTGGGTTCAGTTCTCAGTGCCCACATGGCTATGGACAACCATCTGTAACTCCAGCTCCAGGGGATTTGACACCCTACCCTCTTTTGACCTCCTCAGGCATTGCGCGACATGGGTACACTCACATGCATTCAGGCAATGCATTCATACATGAAATAAAAATGTTAAATATAAAGATTATAATTTCAGAAAAAAAAAAACCCTGAAAAACCCTGCTAAACTGGTTCAGCCAGAACCCTCATCCTGTTTCTGATCATTCTCAATTTCTGATCAGTTTCCTCATCTGTCCCCCAGGAAGTGTCTGGTCACCCTGGTCTGCCCTCAGTAACAGTCATGCTGTGTTACTGTGTCAGTAACTTTTTGTTGTTATGACGGAAATACACGTCAGGAGCAACTTCCTCGAAGGTTTCTTTTGACTCACAGTTTCAGAGCGATTTCCGTCCATGGTGGCAAGGCAGGCATGGTCTGGTGTCCAGAAGACGCTACGGCGAGCTTGTTCACAAGGCTGCGGGCAAGGAAGCCCAGAGCACAGGCCAAGACCCTAGGTATCTCCTTCAGGAGCTGCCTGGGATTTGCTTCCTCCAGTCAGGCCCCGCCTCCTAAGGGTTCCACAGCCTCCAACATAGCTCTGACATCTGGGGACCCAGAGTTCAGATTCAAGCCACAAGGCAGTTTAGCCAGAGCCTCCCACCCAACACTTCCTCTGGAAAGCTTTCCTCCAACTCTTCATCTTGCTCTTGTAGACGAGATTCCCACTTGCCCGTGCTGTGTTCAGAGTGGAAGCCAGTTCTGTGCGTAGCTTTCATTCTGGTTGCCAGCGGTGAATGCTGTCCAGCTTTGCCTTCGCACAACAGAGCTGGGGAAGGCAGATGTGACTTCCTGGATGCTAGATAGGCTTTGAGGCTCTTATCCTGTAGCCAAGCAACCCTCCTGCCCTCCTATCTGCCTACCATTTTGCCCGTCCACCCTCCCTTCTTTCTCCCTCCCATCCTCAGGCCTTCCTAGTCTCCACTCTGCCCGCAGGCCTCTGCGTTTTACTCACCAGGCTGTTGATCAGAGTCACAAACTGGATCTGCTCATGGCCTAGACAGGACAAGAAGAGGTTTGTATGCATCTCTCAAGAAGAGGGTGGAACCCTCTGTGCCCGCCTGATCTCTGGGGGCCAGTGCAGGGAAGGAGAAACTAGAAACCAGGGTCCCAGTGGCTGCCCTCCTCCGAGCCTCAACCACTTCCTGCCCCCTTTGGAAATCTCAGCCTTCTCTCTTTCTGCCCATATCTTCCTGACCTTTCTCCCCCATCGAAGCCTATGTATAATTAGCTAAGTTATATCAGGACAAGGCCATGATTCCTCATTAACTCGGGAGAGCATCCTCACCTTATGACTGATTGGCATCTACAGGAAAATTAACTCTGGGGCAAGGACTCTGGAATCAAGATTAATGAAGGAGTGAGACCAAGAGCCCAGGACCCAGAGTCTTCCTCAGAGCTGTGGATGATGGGGACACTGGGGTACAGGGGAGAGGATATGAAAGTCTACAGGGCCTTGCTCAGGGTTCCAGGCTTCTCTACCCTCCTTAGACAAAATGAGTCTCTAAGGGAAGGCAGGCTGCACAGTGTACTGTGTGCCAGGGATGGCCAGGAATAATAAGTCAGAGATCTTGTTTAATTAGGTAGATAAATATGGCGGAGGCTGATAAGTGAGTGGGTGCCAGCATTTATTGAGCACTTACTGTGTGCTTGCCGTCATCATAAGTGCTTAATATTTAATCCTTAAAATGCAAGTGTTACCAACTACAATTTACAGATGAAGAAATGAGGTTCAAGGAGGACCAACAAATCAGTCAAGTTCACAGCACTAGTAAGAGGTGGAATGAGGCATCTAACCCCGGCTGGAGCGCTCTGAGCCCAGCTCTTATGCATCAACAGCACCTGGATGATGGGTGAGACGCTGTAATGGGAGCTGGCAGCGCTGCCTGGGCAGGAGAAAGCACCCGTACGCTGTCCTGACAGGTAGATGAGCTCTCCCTCATGGGAGAGCTTATGGATTGATTGGTTGATTGAGTCTTTCCTTCATTCATCCCACACATAAGTGCCAGGCCCAGAGCAGATGCTCAAAATTCTGCACTAAATGAAACCAAACTCATTGCCTGGTGTAGATGGAGAGGCTGACGCTGAGCAAATAATCTCGGGTCGGTGCCAGCTCTGTGCTGCTCTCCAGTCTCAATGGGTTCCCGGCCTCAGTGCCTCCCAGTGCCTCACGGCAGCCCCAGGCCCATCCGACCCACTCTGGCACCGGGACCGTGAGGCAGAGCCCCGGGGTGTGACTGGAGTTCACCTGAGACATTGAACCTATTACTCGAGGTAGAGCACGATGCTTCCCCAACTCCACCTGCCCAGGTCCTTCCTGCCTTTTGTGAAGACAAAACAGCCTCAAAACTCTGGAGCCCCATGTGGTCCCTACACACCAGGGAGGGCTTCCCATCAACATTTGCGTGCCTCTTCCTGAAGATATGGATCTCCATGGAACATTCTAGGCACAGGGATTGCTGGTGCTCCAACTTGGAGTTGGAGGATAGAGGCCATGAGACCCTGAGAGATGACAGAGGTGAAGACAGGCTCTCATGTAGCTCAGGCTGGCCTTGGACTTGCTATATAGCCAAGGCTAGCTTTGAACTCCTGACACCCCTGCTTCTGCCTCCTGAATATTGGGATCAAAGGTGTGTATACCTTGCCCGGTTTATGCAGTGCTGGGGAGCAAACCTACCAGAGTGTGATGCACAGTAGGTAAGCATGATACTAACCTAGCAACATCCCCAGTCCTGTTCTTTATGCTATTAGGAGGCAGCACCCCTATGTAATTAGCTAAAGCAGTGTGTAGATATGGGGAGGGGCACAGATGTTGCCAGGCCCCACTTCCCAAAATTCCCAGGCTCCTGCCACACAGGCTGCGTAGCTGACCTGCCCCCCACAATCCAGCTACCCCCTCTTGGGCTCTGCATGCCTTTGGATGGCATACTCTGTGCAAATTCGAGAGGGAGGACTACAGTCAGGCAGTCACCACGTCACAGGTGAGGTCATAAGGGAAAGTGATATCATCCCTGAGATCCGCTTATAAGCAATTGCTGGTGTTCTCCAGTTCCATCCCTTGCCGGCCCTCTGAACCCCTCAGCAGCCCTGTGGCAATGCCCGTGTGGGCAGCAACAGAGGGACCCCCCCCCTAGATAGTGGCTCATGATAGGTTCTCAGTCCTTTAGGCCAGGAGCAGGTAAATCCTACCCAGCACCGGTGGAGTAAGCCGAGAGGTCTGTCTCTAACTGAACCTTTAGAACTGTGGTTGGGGACAGGCCCAGAACCAGGGGACTAGTTAAGCTCTACCTGAATTTCTGTCACACAGAAACTGTGTGATACTAAGCAGATGTGTGCTCTAAGTCTTTAGCTTAGGGGACTATTTGTTATGCAGCAACAGTTGACTCATACAGGAAGTGAACAGGATAGAGTGATACAGGTAAGGTAGACATGCTGCATGCTCACAGCCTTTGATGAACCCTGGGCATCCACTGTACAGTACAATCAGAGGGAAGAGAAACCGCCACCCAGCTGACTGATGGTCATGTTGGGTCTCAAACTCAGGTCTTTGAGTTTCCTGCCCTGTACTGTTCCTCTTGGAGTCTGGTTTGTAATGTTTGTCATGTCCTTTGTTGAAGCTTTAAAATAAAGATTTGGAAATGTTCACCTCTCTGACTGTATTTTTTGTTAGTTGTCTTGTTGCTGTGATGAAATACCCTAAACAAAAACAACTTAAGGAAGGAAGGGTTTATTTTGGCTCACTATTTGGGAGTTTATCATGAATCTATCAGGGTGGGAATTCACTGCAGCAGGAGTGTGAGGCAGTGGTCACATCACATCCGCAGTCAGGAAGCAGAGAGAGATGGATGCTGGTGCTCAACTCACTTTCTCCTTTTTATTCAGTCCAGGACCCCGGCCCACAGGATGGCGCCACTCACAGTCAGGGTGGGTCTTACCTTCTTAATTAACCTATTCTAGAAACTCCTTCCCAGGCATGCCCAGAGGTTCATCTCCAAGGTGATGCTAGATCCTGTCAAGTCGACGGCATTAACCGTCCCCTCATGGAGTTTGTGTTTGGAGATGCTGTGTGTGACATTGGTCCTGTGTCATGGTGGACCCTCCTGGTGTAGGGAGCAGGGGCTCTGAGATGTTTCTCCACTGCCAAGATCGTCGGAATATGACCACAGCTCGTGGTGCGTGTGTGTGTCTGTGTACACAAGCAGCACAGGGGAGTACCAAGGGTCACTTTGGGGGCTGTGAACAAATCCCTCACGCAGAGCTTTCCTTCCATTCTCCCAGGCTCACGACTCAGGTTTCTGTGAGCTTTTGTTTTGACATCAGACTGAGGCCTCTGTTACCAACCTGCACCAGGAGTTATCAACAGTGGCTGAAACATGCTATTCAGAAACTGGACTGAACACTGTCTTTCAAGAGGTCTGACAGCTCCACACAATGACAATGTCTCATGTCTCTGCCATGTGCAAGCTCATTCTGTGTTGACTCCCCCCAGGTATGTAGGGAGATGGCCATTATCCTCAGTCAGCAGGGAAGCCTTGGAAAGCCATGGCTTTTCAACTGTAACTTCTCCTTGCTTTGATATCAGAGGCTGGCTGGTCTAACTTTGCCGTTATCAGTGGAGCATGCTGGAGTGGTTTGGTTAGCTTCCCTGATGTTTGCAAACATCTGGACACACTGCACTTAGGAACCATCCCACATTGCTGGTGGAGTACACGGAGTGCCGTGCCTCAGGAAGCTACGTTTGGCGTCATCACTGATTTCGGCTTGCGGATGTCAGGTGGGCACTCCTGGTAGCCTGTGTTCCAACCTGGGTCTAGAAGAGGCTGAGGGGGTGGCTCCAGCCTAACCCCTCTGCTCAGGGTCTGGCCTGTGCCCCCAGATGTTGTCCAGATGCATCCTTTCTGTGTAGACTCTGAGATCGGCTCACCCATCTAGCTCTATCTCCCACCTGACTCCATGACCCGCCTCATGCTGGTTGAATTGTGCCCCCATCATCTTCAAAGCTGTCACCAATTATCTCACAATGTGACTGTGTCCAGTGACAGGGACTTCGGAGAAGTAGAAAGTTAAAATGAGATCATTACAGTCCAGCGTTCTTATAACAAAAAATTCACCCTGAGCTTTCTTCTTCTTGGGTTTGCTTGTTTTTTTTTTTATTTGTGTGTATGTATAGTATATGTGTATATATGTGTTCATGAGTGTTGTACATGCATTGTGGAAGCCAAAGGTTGGCACTGGGTATCTTCCTCAATCACTCTCCACCTTATTTTTTGAGACAGGGCCTCTCACTGAATCTAGAGTTCATTGATTAGCTAGAGCTGCTGACCAGGGAGCCTCTGTCTTTACTCCCCAACCCCCTCCCCCAGTGCTAGGCTTACAGACACTAGCTGCCACACCTGGCTTTTACATGGGTGCTGGGAACTGTGCCTGAGGTCCTCATGATTCCACCACACCAGGGGACCATGGGGGGCCCATAGCATAGCAGAGGGGCCTAGAGTATAGGCACTGGCATAGGATTCTTCAGTCTGAATCCCAGCTACTGGCTTACACAAGAGACTGGACCTTGAGTAGATGTTTAGCCTCTCTGTGCCTCTATTTCCCATCTGTTAAATAGGGGCAACAGCAGTGTCTCCATCATAGGACTGTTGGACCAATGAAACTATAAGCTACGCATGAGTACCAGCTTTATTATTCATTTGACAAACCTTAGCTGAGAACCTGCGATCATCAGGCTCCATACTGCATGCCCGAGGGTGATGGGGACAATGTAGGTAAGTTATGGACAGTGCTTTGGGGTTTTGTCTTTTCTCTTTTTCTTCTTCCTTCCAGCTGCCATTCTCTGGCTTCTGTGTCCTTCAGGACCTGCTCAAGAGTCATCTTGTCCAAGCTGGAATGGATGTTCTCCCAGGCCCCGCAGTGCCTTGTACCTACCTTTAACTTGGTTTCCTTCCGTGAATGCCTCACAGTGTTTGCCTCACACTACTCCGATAACCGGTTAGAGTTCTGTTGTGCTCATCCCCATGGCCCAGGGCTGGATCAGGACAGGCTCCATGAGTACTTCCTGAGTCAACCTGGAGACTATTTCCTCTCACAGTTCCTTGCTCACAGCTTATCCTGAACCCCTCTGTTAACTCATTCTTCTCATCACTTCCAAAGCCTTCACCCAATCCCTGCTGCGGACAGAACTGCAGGTTAGGGCCAAAACTTCTCCCATGTCCCCCATCTGGTCCAGTCTAAGCCTTTCAAGCAGAGATTTCTATTCAGAGGGGTTTCCCATTTAAGAGTCAGGGAGGTGGGAGGGGACTAAGCCAGCATAGGGTAGGAAGACGGGAGGGGATGCCAGCCAACTCACCTCCCTGTCCTGGGGTGATGTCTCCCAAAGCCTGCTTCCAGGTGACCCCCAGCCTCTGTACCAACTGCTCACAGCTCAGGACAGTCAGTCTTATCATGGGGAACCCCCAAAGTACCTCCTCTGCAAAGACATGATGGATGGGAACTCTATCTTGGTGAGATCAATGATGGAGGTCTGGGCTGCAGTAGACATGCTTCATCTTCTGAGTCTGTAGGGAGAGTTTTATTAGCCTTATTTTATAGGAGGGGAAACCAAGACCCTCATGGGCCCCATGTGATGGGGTTATTTGCCAAAGTCACATCATATATACATAATGGGATAGGCTGGACCTGTCCGGCTGGTTCCCAGGTGTGGGCTCTGGGAGGCCTCCCATCACTGTCCCTCCACCCCTAGAGGTAGGCAAGGGGGAGGAAGGTGACTCCACATGTGACTGGCAGCCAGTCCCCAGGCTGGCAGCAGAGCGAGGAATCAGTCCCTCATTCTCTAGGATTCCCTCTTGTGCTGACTGTGATATGAACCATCTTCATTGCTAACCTAACCAGATTTAGAATCACTTAGGAGACACACCTCTGGGTATGTCTTTGAGAGTGTCTCCAAAAAGGTTTAACTGATAGGGAAGACCCACCTTAAATACAGATAGCATCATCCCATGGGCTGGGGTTCTGGACTGAATAGAAAGGAGAAAGTGAGCTGAGCACCAGTGTCCATCTCTCTCTGCTTCCTGACTATAGACACAATCTAACCAACTGCCTCAAGATTCTGCCACAATGCCTTCCCTGCCATGATGGACTGCACCCTCAAACTATAAACCAAAATAAATTCTCTCCCTCTTTGCCACAGCAATTAAAGTAACCAGCACAGTGGCCATGGGCAGACTCTCCTTCCTTCTGTTCCCAAATAGGCATGACAAGGTCCATCTCCCCATCCCCAACATATCCCAGGTGTTGGGCATCTGGCTCACCGTTCCCAGCAGGGCCTGTGGGTACATGATCTGCTGTCACCTGTTTGGGGACAGTTAAAATCGATTCATTATCGTTCAAATATCCATTAGGAAGAAATTCCACTCAGCACAGCAACTGTCAGTAGGTGCTGGAACCCTTGGAAGTGACCAGGCCAGTATACGACCAGGGACAGAGGACTCTCAAGGAGGATGGCCACCTCCAATGTGGAGGAGTCAGTTCTCCAGGGGGAGCACTGTGTGCACAGGTCCCCAACAACTGCAGCAGGCAGAGCCGCTTGGAATGTGGCGTCTGGTGGCCTGGCCTCAACTAGAGCTCAGCCTCTGGTTGTGCGTGGTCATGGGTTAACCTTCAGACTCAATTTCCCTATGTGAGCATCATGTCTTCCTTTAGGGTCACATGTACAGCAAACAAGTTTATGTGTCTAGCTAGCCCCATGCTGTCCAGTCTCCAGGTCTGGCTTTAGCATCCTAAGTTGTCCTTCTTTGTGGTAATTAGATGGCTCCTTTGCTGTTTACAGAGCGAATTCCTGACACTGTTTCATGTCCTTTTGTTTGAGATCTGCTGGGCTACCGAGCTCAATTAGAAATGTGCGTTGGGACAGGGGGCACTAAAGGGGGTGGGGAGGGCAGTGCCTAAGCGCATCCACTGCCATTACTGGATTCAGCCGCATTGGGGGTCAGGCCTGCTGTGCGGATCTGAGCACAGGAGCAGGAGATGAGGATTTGGGAAAAGTAGGTCAGTGTGAAGCCAGACGGGCTGTTGGCTGCACCTGGTTCCAGAGCTGATAACCACAGCGCATTAAACTGTTTTACTAGGACCCTCCCCAATTCACCTGCTCCCTCTGCCCCCAGCACTGCAGCATCCATCAAGGCATCTTCCCTCAGTCAGCATCTGCCCCCCTACCCCCACATCCCCACTTGCAATCTCTCACTGTTCCCTTTGAAGTTCAAGGCCCAACTTCAGCCTGGTTGGCTGGAGTCTCTGACCTTTCAGAGGGCCCAGCGTGCTAAGAGGCTAACATTGAACAGGGCTCAGGAAAACTGCCAGTCTAAAGGAGGCCAGGTTGGGGTTGGGTAGACACAGGGATCTGGTGCCTTTGTCTGGACCAGGGGTGTCTGGTGTCATGCTGACTGCAGCCATTAAAGCATTGATGGTCGCTGCCCGCTCCCGGTGCCTAGGGAAAGCCGAGGGGCTCCTTCCTTTGTCTTTCCGGGATATATCGATGTCTCCTTTGGGAACCTGTTCGATGGAGGCTCTGGAAAGCTGCTGGGAGCAGAGAGGCCAGAATAAAAATGACTGCTCTGAGAGACCCCCCTGACTTCCAGAGGCATATAGATCAGAAAGCAGAGCTGCACACGTTCTTTTGCAAGCGATGTTTTTGTTCCTGTCTTCCCGCCCCCTCTCGCTGGTGCCCTCTTTTTCATTTCTACTCAGCACAGAACCTTTGTCATCTCTTCTGCAGCCTGGGGACGAGAGGCTGACAGGTGTCTGTCACAGCGGTCAGTTGGGATGCTTGGAGGAGGAGGCTGACAATTATTTTTGGCCCACAAAGGAATGACCGGCCAACACGACTGAGTGTGCAGAAGGAGGTGACCATACTGTGAGGTCCGGAATCTGTACTCACCAGGACCAGCTGATTTCGGCGGGACATCGTTGAGTCACAGGCACATGGCACAATTCCCCAGGCCTTGGATCTGTGAGGCCACTGATCCTCCCCAACTCAGGGTTGATGTGAAGACCCAGAGCGATCACACTAGTGTCACCCCTTTCTGTGCTCACTGCCTGCTTTCCCTCTTCCTCATCCTCTTTTTTTTCTATTCTGAATCCTCAGCCAGGCTGACTGTAGGTATGGTCAGAGAGCAGAGAGGCCCAAAGCCCGGGGAGTTTCCAGAGACAGCATAGCAGCCAGGGGGAAGGGAAATGACGCAAGGCTGCCTTCTCTGGACACACCTTGGATCTGTTCATCCATCTTCCACTTGACACCCAGGAGACGGGGCTCAAGTCACCCATTCTTAATCCTACTGTTCTGGAGGGTCTCTGTGCCACAACAAACCTGGGTGTCTGTGCCAGCCATTTCTCACGTGTCCCCCAGGTCATGGAATGGAAAACACTGTGCGAGCATGCATGTGCACACAAGCGTGTATGTGCTACTTAGTGACTAGATCTCCCGCATGTGTGGCCTGCACATACATGCAGATGTGTGTGACCTCTGTACCCTGTGAGAGCAAGTGTTTGTGCTCACATGTACCCAGGGACTGAGGTGGGTGAGGCTGTGTGTGGGCCCAGCGTGTCTGTTTCCTCTGGGGATGTGCACTGGAGCATGAAGGCTGATGGGCCCACAGCTGCTCCAGATTCTCTTGGGTGTGAGTAACGAGGCCCCTTGTTACGTTGTGGTCTTATTAAACACTCTGCTTGTTAATAGCACCGACAAAGTCAGTTATGGAAAGCTCTTTATTAAAAATAATAAGAGATGGCCTCTCTTGTTCCACAATTTCCGAGCCGTGTTTGGCCGCACAGGCTGGCAGGTTATTAAAGTGGGATCAAGAGAATGTCCTTAACATGCCGTCTGGGGGCTGACTGGTGGCTCAGCCTCATTACCAGCTGCTGGCCCCAGCTACCTCGGTCTCCGTACGTTACTCCAGTGACAGTGAGGTGGAGGGAGGAAACAAGGGGCGAAAACCTGCCCTGGGGGTGGCAGAGATGGTTCCACAGGCCTGACCTCTGCAAAGTGCTTTGATTCTGTGGCCTCTGCCCCCTGTCCCTGCAGCCTGTGTCCAGATTGGCGGTCCCACTGGAACATCTCTAGCCCTCTCTGTGTTCTGGGGTAGCCACACCTCTTTCTTCATCTCCTTCTTGGCCCCTGAAGGGCCCTGGAGCAGCTGTGGACTGGAGAGGGAGGACCTCTTTGTTTACTGCACTGGGCTTCTCAAACCCTGAGGAGCCTGTCCCTCTGATGTCAGAGGCCTGGTGTGGATTTCATGGGGGCCTGGGGTTGTGGGTCCAGGACTTGCACACATGGTGTGTGCTTATCAGGGAAGGTCAGACAGACTGGAACAGCTAGGTCACCAAGCTCACCAAGGGTGGAGCCATGGTGTCCTTGGACTGGGTGTCCCCTGTGGATGGGGCTGTAGCTGCTGCTTCCCGCAGACTCCCAGAGTATGTAGGCCAGAGCTCAGCATCCAGGGCCTCTGAACCGTGAGAACACTTGATAGCGGTGACTAAGCATTGCTCCAGGCAGGCCCTGGCACAAGGCCTCCTTACTTATGCTCCACAAAGCAGTGGCTCCCCTATTCTTCAAGAAATGGGGCTCATGAGCACAGCTCTTTATCTGTGCACGAGGCTGGATGTGGGGGGCGGCCTTGACTGCGGGTCAGGAGGGTTTTCACACCTTGCTTTTGCCAGCAAGGCAGAGTGAGAAGGAAGGTCCTGTATTTCTCCCGACTGCCCAGCACCTCCAGGAGCGATGACCCAGGCCTGGGAAGGTCCCCGTCTCTTCCCAGTTCTGGATCTCACCTCTGTGTGGGCTTGGCCTCAAACCCTTTCCTAACGTTAGTTACAAATACAAACACACAGTTCAGTAATTTACAGTATATTCACATTTGCATCTTGCCAAGCGGAAAGCCCCTCCTTCTGAAACCACAGATCCCCACTTCCCCCTCCCTAGCTCCTGGTCACCCCGACCCCCATCTACTTTCTGTCCTTAACTGCTTCAGAAATTGTGGAGAAAATGAATCTTCCAGAGTCTGTCATTCTGGGGCAAGCTTGTTTCACTTGACATAATGGTCCCCAGGTTTGACCTGAATTCCCTTCCTTTTCAAGGCTGAATGCTATTCCACTACGATGGTTCATCTGGTTGGCCAGCCTGAGAAGATTGAGAGGTTCCTAGGAGATTTTGGAGCCCATCTCTGGGTGTATCTGGAAAGGAAGAACTCTCCAGAGATAGAGTGTGATAGCACTGACCTCATCAATGCTTTCAACCATTGACAGATTCAGACCACCAATACACAATTAAGAGTTGGTGAAACTGTGGAAGAGGGGCCTACTTGGGGGAAGTATCCACTGGGTGTATGCCCTGAGAAGTTCCAATCTGCCCCTAGCTCCCTCTGAGATCTCTACTTCCTGACCACCATAAGGTGAGCAGCCTCTGCCCTATATTCCCCACCACAGTGTTCTGCCTTGCCTCAGGCCAAACACAACAGATCCAGCCGCCAGCACATCTGACATGTGAGCCAGAATACAGGCTTCCTCCCCATAAACTGTTACCCCAGGTCCCTGGTTATAGGATAAAAATCTAAGTCACATATCTGCTATATGTAGAGTCCTCCTTGAGAACCTGACTCACCTTCTTGGCTCTCATAAATAATGCCACTATGTATATGGTCATACAAAACTAGCTCCAGACATTTTCAGTTCTTTAAGGTGTACACGGAATGCATGGTTGCCAGATTATACAGTGTGCATATAAATGTATATTAAAAGATCTTCATTTTTAAATTATGTGTATATGTCTGCATGAGTATGTGCATGTGATGCAGGTGCCCAAGGAGGCGAGAAGAGGGTATCGGATCCCCTGGAGCTGGAACTGGAGTTACAGGTTGTTGTAAGCTACCTGACACGGGTGCTGGGAACTGAGCTAGGGTCCCCTAAAAGAGCAAGCAGTATGCTTCGGAACTTGTTTGAAGCTGGCAGGTCCCACCTTTCTCCCCAGGGGAAGCAGCCATAAGCTCCAGGCCAAGCAAGGGAATGACTGTCTCTGAACAGTAAGCAGACAGAATAGAATCAATGGCCAAGCAACTTTAAAACCTCCAGGGACCCTTGAAAGATACTTCCCTTTGGTCTGTGAGTGTTCTCTTCAGCTGGGATTAAACCAGAAGGTTATCCAGCACTTTGAAGGTCTCATGTTTAGACAACGCACCGCCAACACATAATGATATTCCATTGGCTTCAAAGTAACAGTGACAGCAGGTGCTCCATCCTTCCTGCTGTGGTGCTGAGGGTGGATGGGGGTGGACAGTGTTCTTCAGACCCAGCTCAGCCAGGTGTAAAATGTCAGCCTACACAAAATTGACCCTTTCTCCATCTCTGTCCTTCAAAAAATGGATGTTAGCCTGAGTGTTGGCATCCCACTTCCTCTTGAGCCTTCCATGAGCACAGGGTACCCACATGGAAATGGATCAGGCAGAGGATCAGCTAAGAGACAGGCCACTTGGGCCACAAGTAGCCAGTCCCAGTCACCACCTACCTACTCTTCATGTGAGAAGAGGGTCTCAATACAGAGATGAAGGAATCCATGGGGTCTTCTGAGGGAGACAGGGGAATCTTTCCGTGGATCTTGGAGAGCATGCAGACTTCGATGGGGTGTAGAGAGGTGCTGGGATCCAGAGCCAGAAATTACTCAGCCTCTACTGCCTCCTCCGTTGCCTGTTACCCGAGGGGAGCAGCCTGGGGTTTACAGTCAAACTGCTGGTGTGAGCCACAGCTGGAGAAGAGGGAGCTAAGGCCTTGCAGCTGGGCTCAGCAGAGGTAGGGGTAAGGAAGTCGAAAGTCAAGTGAGCTCTGTGATTGTGGACACCACAGTCTGAGAGGACTTTGGGTGTTTCTCCAATTGGTTCCTTCTCCAGCTTCTGAGTCAGTCATCTATTGTCTCAAAAGTGCCAGGGAAAAAGCAACCCACCAGCCTTAGAATGTACACTTAGCACTGAACATTTACCAGCTCACGGGCCTCCGGGTGAGGCTTGCTCACTCAGCCGTGGTCACCTTCAGGTCAGGCATGTGACTGCTGATCAAGTGGGGTTTGAGCACCTGTATACCGAGGAACTCAGTTCTGAGCATGCGTTTCAGCCTGCTGCAGGTGTCTCCAAGCCAGAGCCACATCAGCTGCAGCTTTGAGGATGAGTGGGAGGAATTGAGAGGAAGCTGTGGTGGAAGCTAGCAGAAGGCTTTGTGAGGTGACAGGCTAGATAGAATGAGACAGAGACAGAGAACTGAAAGGAGGAACAGGGAGGACAGGAGGCTGTGAAGGCCAAGGCTAGGTTGGACTCAGTAGCAAAGGGCTCGTAAGGAATGGGACTGGATAGAGTCATGGGGAGGGGGGCAGTAGTGTGGTGACACATGCCTTTAATCCCAGTATTCAGGAGGTAGACACAGGCAGATCACTGTGAGATTGAAGCCAGCCTGGTCTACGAAGAGAATTCCAGACCAGTCAGGGCTACATAGTGATACCCTGTTTCAAAAAAGATGCTTTGAGAGATAGCTCAGTCAGTAAAGTATGTGCCTTACGAGTGTGAAGACCTGAATTCATTCCCCATAACCTATGTAGTAAAGCTGGGCACGGTGGTGCGCTTGCAACCCCAGCTCTGGGGAGGTGGAGACGGGGAGATCTCTGGGGCTCACTGACCAGCTGGCTTAGCCTATTTGGATAATTCTTGGCTAGTGAAATGTTTCAAAAAATTGATGCATGACATCTGAGGAATGACAGTCAAACTTATTCTAAGCATTCACACATGTGTATACGCATGTGCACTTATATACATACACACCTAAACACACACACACACACACACACACACACACACACACACACCTGCATCTGTTGCATGGGGTTGCCCAGAGTAGGGAAAGTGGTACCCTGGACTGGAGGAAGGAGGAGGGTTTTATACTGAGGAGACAGGTTTGCTGATCTGGATGATGGATCAGATGCAGGATACCATAGGAGTACCAAGGGCACACCATGGGCCAAGTGAAGTTCTAAACTTTGCATGTACATTGTCCCATTGACTTTAAGGATGCTGGTGTGGAGCTGCCCTGCCTCACAGGTTAGGAAATGAGGCTCAGAGAGGTTAAGTGACTGTCTCATGAGCACCCAGCCAGTGAAAAGCACGTGTGCACCCAAGCTGCCCTCCCTATCTGGGTTTTGGAAGGAGGGAGGTATCATTTATTGAGGCAAAAATACCTCAAGAAGGCAGGAAGGCTTGGGATCATAGGGTGGTGGTCTAGTTCTATTTCTGTTGCTGTGATAAAACACCCTATCAAAAACAATTTAAGGAAAAAAAGGGTTTATTTAGCTTAAAATTCCAGGTTACAGTCCAACACTGCAGAGAGGTCACAGGGGTAGGAGTTTGGAGCATCTGGTCACATCCACAGTCAAGGGCAGAGAGATATGCATGATTGTGTGATCCTCACTTGCCTGCTTGCTCTCAGCTCGATCTCTCCTCTCTTACATAGTTCAGGACCCTCTGCCTAGGGGATGGTGCTGCCCACACTGGGCTGGGTCTTCCCACATAAATTAACTTAATTCAAATAATCCCCTCCCCCACAGACCTACCCAAAGCCAACCCAATGTAGACAGTCCCTCACTGAGACACTCTTCCCAGACAATTCTAAGTTGTGTCAAGTCAATGGTTAAAGCTAACCTATCACAAGCAGCTCCCTTTGGGGTGTGTTGGTTTGATGGCAGCTTTAGAGTCAAATGTTCATGTGTGTAAGTAAGCTCAGAAAAGAGTGGTAGACCCAGGAAGACTGCATGGAGGAGAGAAAAACCCGTAAAATCTGTAAGGAAGGAAGGTGATATGAGTAGAAAGCATCCCACCTGAGCACAGCCTCCTGGGTGGAAACTCTTTAAAAGGAGCACATATTGAATCCTCAGGGGGAATAGAAAGACTGTAAAGGCTCCGCCTTGCCTCTAAGTCACAGGAGGGGCTGGAACCCGGCCTTGTGCGCTAGTCGATGCTCTCTCTCCCTTGGTCTCTTTTCCTGTTGCTGTGATAAAGTACCCTGAAAAGGCAATGTAGGAAAAGAAAGGTTTATTTAACTCACAGTTCCAAGGCACAGTCCATCATGGCAGAGAAGTCGATGTGGTGTGAACTTGGAGCAGTTGGTCATGTGGTATCCACAATCAGAAATTCTGGTGCTCAGCTTGTTTTCTCTCTTACACAATCTAGGATCGCAGCCAAGGAATGGCTCCACCTACAGTGGACGGGTTTTCCCACCTCAGTGAATGTAACTCAAATAATCTCCCACAGCATGCCCAGAGGCCTGTTTCCCAGGTGAGTATAGATCACGTCAAGCTGACAATTAAAATAATCCATTACAGTCTCCCTGAGTCCGTGCCACCCATGTCAATTTTCTGCCAAGTCAACATCCTAAGATCCAACTCCAGAGTCTAAGACCACCCCACACACACATGTCTGTCCCACACTCAGGCTGTGTATGCCGAGGTTATCCCTAAATGGATAAGCAACCTCCCTTCCTGCAGAGGAAGGAGATGCTGATGTGATGATTCCAGAGATCAAGCAGCAGCCTTTGAAAGCAGCTGAAGGTTTTCATGGCACTGAGGTGATGCTTGTCTCCTGAAGGTGTCACAGTTTTGTAAAGAAGCACATTTCTGCTGCTTGCTTCAGGGAAAAGCATTCTAGAAGGTGGCTGGTTGTGCAGAGCTGGGTGGGGGGAGCTGGACAGTGGCTTGAGAGCTTGAATCTGAGTCGGATGGACCTAGGTTTGAATTCATGCTCTGTCACCAGTACTTGTATGTGCTTAGGTGTTATGATTTGACTTCCATCTGTGTGAAATGAGTACAATGACCTCTTCTTCATCAGCAAGGACAGCTTAAGTGCATATGGTGAGTTACTTGGGCTCCTGACTGGCCCTTGGATACTGTGAGCTGTTCACAATACACAACGTATGGATGTATACAGACACAGGGTATAAAATCCAGTGAGAAAGCTCGAATGCCCGTTTAGGAGAAAGGGATCATTTGAACTGCTAGAGTTGAGTCTGCAGTAGAGGCACACAGGAAGGAGTAGGGAGTGGCACCCCCTCTAACCTCCCACTCAGAGAAGAACCTGTGAAGGCCAAATATATACAGGAAGATAGAAAGCATCCCAACTTCTACTAAATCCTTGAAATCCCCAAAGGCATCCCAATTACCTGACAAGACAGACAACTCCCAAACCTCCCGGCAAGATGCTGAGCCTATGGGAATCTTGACCTCAAGCTGTACCAAGCTGAGGCTTAAGGCAGGCTTCACAGCACACAAGTCCATGGTGTTTTTCCAGTAGCAGAAAGATTCAAGGTGAAAGCCTTCATATGTCAATGTCCTCTAGGTTTGGAGGTCCTAGGATAAAGGTATCGGGAAAAGAATGGTAAAGTTTCTTTAGTTAACACCCATGGCCTTCCCAGTGCATGCAGATGAATAAAGATATCACTAAGGTGGTAGGGGAGGGCAGGAAGGTCATCTTGGGAGACAACGCCCAAGGATGAACAATCAATTTAGGTGTCGATTCTGTTCTCCTCATCTGGGGACTTAGCTCAGCAGAGTCCATTCCCAGAGAATGACAGTTCCTTCAGAGTCAATGTCTTAACCCTCAGGATGGCTTCGTCCACAGATCGGAAGACAGGCAGTTCATGTGGAGAAGGGATTGGTGAGACCCAGTGGTACATTAGGGGGTAGTGTGCTGTGCTTGATTCACAAGGTCGTAAAGAGGTTGAAGAGGTGGAAGCATTGGGAAGCAGTTGTTTGAGGGACAAGGCTCAGAGCTGGACTTAAAGCAGTTAGAGCCGCTGGGTTTGGGACCCCTGTATTAATTACATTTCTGTTCCTGTGATAGGAACACCATGACCAAGGGAACTTATAAAACAGTTTATTTATCTTACAGTGGCTGGAGTAGGAGCAGAAGCTAAGCTCTCACATCTTCAAGCAGGCACAGGAAGCAAAGTGACTGGAGATCTGGCAAGGCTTAAGAATGCTCTAAGCCTGTCCCCAGTGACATGCTTCCTCCAACATGGCCACACCTTTTAAGACCTCCCAAAACAATACCACCAACTAGGGACAAAATGTCCAAATACTTGGAGCCTAAAGTACGGCCCCCAGGTATTCTTGCTCATTTCAGTACAAGGCAGCAGCCTGGGCAGCAATGATGGCAGCCACAGCTGTGGTTAGCAGCTGCATTCCAGAGCTGCTTCTTTATATAGGGTGCCTGCCGCATGGCCTCAGTCACTGTATCAAATTCATCAGATGTCATTGTGTCAGATCAGCTGTGGGTCTCCACAGAAGATTCCTGTTCTCTCCGTTCCTTTGGGTGGTTGGGGCACAAGGCTCAGCTATTTCTATGGACTCGGCAAACTACCATCACAGCAGGACTGCCCCGCTCCCCCAAATGGTAGCACTGAGGCCCATTACCACCTTGTGTTTGTTGTTGCTGTTGTTTGGAGACAGAGTCTTTCCCTGGAATCTGGAGCTCATCAGTTGGGCTAGGCTGGCTGACAGTGACCTCCAGGAATCCGCTTGTTTTCACCTGTGTCCTCCTGTCTCCATCTCCCCTGTGCTGGGACTCTAAGTGCTGGTCACTGCCGTACTTGAATTTTTACTTGGGTTCTGAGGATTGAACTCAGGTCCTCATGACTGCATGGTAAGTATGCCTCTGCCCAGAATGGCTTGGATCTTAATTCTATTTATACCGGTCTTAGCCTTAGTTCTCTAAAAAAGCAGAGCACGTGTCCGTCCTCCACTCCTTGCCTAATGTGTTTATCCTGTGAACACCCCAGTGTGGTCCTGTCTCTGGGTCTCTTAAGGTTCCTCCCAGTGCCTTCCATGCTTTCTCTGACCCTACCCCTGGAATGAGGCAGTAGTCAGATGATGGAGGGCCTCCTAGGTCAGAAAGGGAGTCTAGAATGTCTCCTGGCTTTTAGGGGAAGCTATATCAGTCAACTATTGCCATGAGTCTGTGTAACAAACAGCCCCCAATCTTACGGCAATCATTTATCTCCACATGTACACAGTCTGGCTAGAGATAACCTATTCTAATAGGCTTGACTGAACTTGACTCCAACTGGAGGTGTTATGCTCCTGGTGTATATGTCTCTTCCTGGAACCAATGGGATTCCCCCAGCATTCTCCTCCTGAGGCCATGACAGATTGGAGACCTTAACAAGTGATGTCACCCCACAACTTGTTACTTTGCTCTCGTTCCATTATTTAGACCAAGTCTGTGGCTGAAGCCAGTGTCACTGAGGAAACAGACTCCAGCCCTCGGGGAAGGTTCTGCAGGGTCACAGGGCTGTGGTGTGGAGAAGGTTGAGAAATAACACTATCCACAGAGACAACACCGTTCAGGAAGCAATTGTGGCAGTGGGACAAGCCCCAGAGGTATCTGGGGGCTGTTTCGTGCCTCCTCTAAGGTTTGTAGCGTTATCTGGACACATCATGGGATGCTATGACTCAGGACAGGTAGATAGAAGTCAGGGGTGCCCAGAACAACCTCCACAACAAAGAATGTTCCAGTTGACTGTGGAAGAGACTTGGACTGGAACAGCAGAATTGAGATTCTCACTCAGTGGTCTGTCAGACCGCCACGGCATCCTCCATCCTCTTCACACATCTCTAAGGATGAGTTTTGTTCCTGATGCCACCCTCTGGGCATCCTCTAAGGACAGAGATGCCCACTAAACCCAAGAGAAGAGCTAGCGGGGCGAGACCAGCTTCCCCTTTACCTTACAGTCTTCCCTGGGTCCTGGCACAGTGGAGAGACTGCAAAGCCCCAGGATCATCTGCATTCTGAGACATCCTTGGCTATAGAACAGATGGTTGAGTGGGTTGGGGAAAAGTTTCTCCCAATGACTAGAGGAAAAGCTGGACCCCAAGTGAGAAACACACTTGCCCTCGAAATGGAGAGGAAGTTGGCATGGAGCAGGAGAGCTCAGAGCACACAGGAGGTCAGTGAGGTGGTTTCTGCAGGCAGGTGCCTTGTGCACAGGAGTGACACCTGGCCCTGGCAGGTGAGGGAGAAGACTAAGCTCTGACTTGCTCCTTGGGAGCACCACCCAGGCTTGATGATTCACATCTTCTAGTTGTCACTAGAGCTGAGGTTGGGGTGGGACTGGAAGTCATTAGAGGCCTCCAAGCCTCTGTGGGTACGCTGTTCCTTCTTCTAGATACCTAAGAACACCACGGTGTCCATTTGACTTCCAGGTCACAGCCTCATGGGGTTCCCCACACAAGCCCAGTGACCAAGAATGTGGGCCATATACAGCAGTCAGGGGCCAAGCCACTGCCTGTAACAAGTCACACAGCCTTCTCAGAACTCTGAAACCTCAACTGAACAGCAGGACATTGATGCTGGCATCCGAGAACTCTGGGGAGGAGTTACCAGGCAGGCATCTGTAGAAGCCTCTGGCAATAGGAACCACTCCACCTTCTGTGTTCTCACACTCTGCCTCTGTCTCTCTGCTCTGACCCCAATCTCACTTGCTCGCTTTGTCTTCTTCAAGCCCATTGGATCCCTGTGGACATGGCTTATTCAAAACCAATGTACAAGCTTGTAGTGCCCAAAGGAAACTGCAGGCTCAAGTTTCCTAACCCTAATTCCACAGAACTGCCTGGCTATATGCCAGATCCCTGAATGAGGTCCCTGGGGATGAACTTGCAAACTCTGTTGTTTGGATGCCCAGGTGGCTCTGCTCTGCCCCACCCATCCAGGCACCCGCCGTTGGGAGCCACCATTAGAGCCCTAGACTCTTCCACACTAGCAGTACCTCTCAGTCTCTTCCCTGCGTCTCTCCTGGAGGAGATCCCAGCACCTGCGCTGCCCGCCCTCCTCCACCTGGGCACCAACCACATTTCCCTGTCCTGTTCCTACCCCGCAGAGGGAGTGAGGTGCAGGACAGCTGGCAATCTGGAGCAGATAAAGGAGGAAGTGGCCGCCCACTGCTTCCAAGTCTGAGTCAGTGCTGAGCAAGCGCATCTGTGTGATGTGGACAGGAGTCCCTGCCTCCGCAAGTGGATCCCGAGCCCACTCCGTGTATCACCTCAAAACAAAGCAAGCTTTGGAAGAAATAAACTTCTGTCTGGTGTCAACGGCCCTTCAGGCTTTCCTTTTGGTTGCTGGCGCTCACAGTCACTGTAGTAGGCTGCCCTTTCCCTGGGCCCTTGGCCCAGCCTAATCCCAACCAGAGGGCTGTAAGGAACCTTGCAGATGAGGCGTGCACACCGAGGACGGCTTCCTTTCACCTTTCATCCAGGTAACCTTTGCTCAGGAATCAAACCATGTCTAGGTCTCTGCACTGCCGAGTTGCATTCTTAATCACCCACAGAGCACTGGCCTCCTCCTGGACTGTGACTGGCTATTGCTTCCCTAGCTGGGCTCTCCAGCTGGCTCCTTCCCTTGCTGCACACAGGTGTTGACCAACAGAACAGACTATACAACCATCCCACCCTGGCTGTGTCTAAGCTCATCTAATCTCAGAAGTTAAGCAGGATCAGTCTTGGATTGGTACTTCAATAAGAGAGAACAAACTCCACGAATCAAACTGGGGTTGTACCTGTAAGTCTATATCAGCACCCAGGGTCACCAAGGGTTTGGCTGCCACCTTTGTGGGCATCAAAAATTCCCCATGATGCTCCAAATTCCCATTGGGTCCTGCCTGGTGATATCAAGTACGTACAAGATGATGTTCTCTGGCTAGGTTCCCACTACCTGAGAAGATGGTTAGGGTTTGCACACACGACCTAAGGGACTTCAGAAGTCATCTTGAGCTGGGTGCCAGCATCATCAGCACCACGATCCTCACTGACATACTGGCCTTTTATTGTTCCTGCTGTGAGCTCCCACAAACCCTGTGACTTAAACTCTCCCACCATCCTGAAGACCAGAAATTTTAAATGTGTCTCATGGGCCTCAGATAAGGCCCACAGAGTCCACAGAGTCAATCACTTCCAGAAGCTCCAGATATGCCCTAATGTGCAAACCTACCTTTACAAAAACCCATTGTTTATTTATTTTTAATGCATATAAGTGTATTGCCTGCATATATGTAAGTGCATCTGTGTCATGCAATGTGTGAGGAGGTCAGAAGAGGGTGTTGGATCCCCTGGAACTGAAGTTATAGATGGTTGTTAACCACCATCTATAGGTGCTGGGAACTGAACCTGGGTCCTCTGCAAGAGCTGCCAGTGATCTTAACTACAGAATCATCTCTCGAGCCCCTGAAAACCTACCATTTTTAATGAGCACAGCACCATTGAATAGTTTTAACAGCTCAGTTTTGGTGTCCCAAAGTGCTGGGTTTGAATCCCACCTTATCTACTTCCCCAGGTAGTTATCCATTCTCTCTGAGAAGTCATTTCCTCATGTGTAGGCTGCTGAGGCTGGCTACATCTTTGACTTAGAGCCCCTTTCTCAATCTTCAGACCATCACTGCAGCCTTTTTCCTCTGACTACTTTCTCGGTTCCTCTCTACCCGCCCTCATAGTGCTGCATATCTAACACAGACACTTTGTGCATGTTTCAAAAGCACCGAGCTACATCCCCAACCCTTGTTCTTTTGAGACAGGATCTCAATATGCAGTCCAGGCTGGTTTTGAACCTGTGATCCTCTTGCCTTAGCCTCATGAGTGCTGGGATCACAGGCTTGGCTTCCCCCCTCCCTTTCTCACTATTTCATTCTCATTCTCGGTTCTTCTGTGGTCCCTCTTACAGGGACCCTCATGAGGACACAGAGCCTATCAGGGTAATTTAAGATAACCTGCCCATCTCAATACACTTAGCTTGATCCTATCTTGAAAAAATAACCCCCTTGCCATAATGTAACATCTCTAGAATCTGGGGGTTGGGACAGGGACTTTGGGATCATTGCTCAGTCTTTCACAGCAAGTCCTAACTGGTGAGCACTGACCATACCCAGGCTCTGTGCTCAACACTTCTGTATGTCAGCTAATTATATTCCTCCTACAAAACAGTACAAGGAGAGGACATTGCTCCCCACATTTACATGCAGGCCAATGGTTTCTCAGAGAGGATAGATAACTCATTGGAGGAAGTGGTAAAGCTGGGATCTCAACTTACCACTTTCTGATTCCAAAGCTAAGATTTTAAAACTGCATAGTGCTGTAGCTATCCTTATAGTAATGTCGTCCACATTTCAAAAGCACACAAGGACCTGAGTTTGGATCCCCAGCACCCACATTAAAAAAAAAAACAAAAAAAAACAAACCTGGTTTGGCAGCAAACTCCTATAATCCCAGCACTGGGGAGGTAGAGACAGGAGGATCCCTGGGGCTTGCTGGCCAGCCAGCCTAGCCAAATAGGTGAGTTCCAGGTTTTGTGAGACTGTCTCAGGAAACATGGTGGAGGGGCTGGGGAGATGGCTCAGTAGGTGAAGTGTTTGTGGCTCTCAGATCCCCAGTGCCCTTGTAACCGCCAGGTAGACATGGCAGCAATCTCAGTGCCCAAGAGGCACAGACAGGTATCCCCAGAGCAAGCTGGTTGGCTAGACAAGCCGAATCTGTGAGTCCTGGGTTCAAGTGACATACTCTGCCCCGCTGTATAGAGAGTGATTGAGGAAGACACCTGATGTCAATCTCCAGCTTCCGTATGTGCACATGTGCATGTGCCTGTGTACTCGTACACACATGCATCCATACACATACACATAAAAAAAATAAGTGGAGAATCGATCAAGGAAGACACAGATCCACCTCTGGTTGTGCATGCACACACAGACATGTACACACACATACACACAAAAAAGCTTTAAAAAAGAAAAACATAGTGGTGTCTACATTGAGCATTTTGAGTCATCATCACGTCCTCCTTCCTTTCAGATGCACAGCGCATGACACCACACTGGTCCCGTGAGGAGTCAGCAGAAGAGACTAAGCAGCCTTCTCACCTGGCCCTCCAAGCCGAGGCTCTGCTCCCAGGCCAGCCTACTCTCTCCCAGCATCAGAAAAGAGCTATGTGCCCTCCCTGAAGATCCTCTAGAGAGAGGCTAGGGGAGAAAACACCAGGAGAGAGGAGACCCCAGCCAGAGGCCCACCACCAGTTTTTTGAATCCAGTGTGGGAGGCTGGCCTTAGCTGGGTGGTCACTCTCAGGGCCTCCAAGCACCCCATTCTCTCTGTAGTCTGGGCTTCCAATTCTTTCTATCTCTGGATCAAATACAGGGTCATGATTTATTGATTGCCATAAACATTGCTTAACATACTCTTTAGACACATGGTTCACTGGCTATTTAAACAAATCCCAACCCTGGGCTGATGGAGCTCTTTGTAATGCTGAGCTTGGGGTTAGAGGGAAGCCGTGTAGGGAAACGAGCCACGTGGCCACAGGAGGAATGGACAGCTCCTCTGTCACCAACCCTTGCCTTCATACTGCCCCGCGAGTTAACCTTTAAGAGGGTCTTGCTAAGCCCCTCTCATGACCACAGGCCCCCAGCCTTCCCCTCAGCTCCTTCCAGCCAGTGTAGGGTGATTTTGGCTTTCAGAATGGCAATCTTTGTTCGACTTCCTTTCCTGCTCTGAGGAAATACAGCTGCCTCTTGAATGATGTTGCAGTTTGTTTGTTTTTTTTTGTTTTTTTTTTTTTCCGAAAGAAGGTTTCCAAATAGGACAGATAGCCCCACTTCCAGCAGACTTTAGGGAGGTACCACCTGGGAAGCTGGGGACTGTCTTGTGCACAGGGGTTTCCCTCTGTGCCTGACGTAAGGTAGAAAGGGGGCTGTGGACTGCAAGAGAGCGGTACCTCTGAGCATGCTCTGTGTCCTGCCCTGTGTGATACCCAACAGGGACTCAGTAAGTGCTGTAGTTTGGAACTGGGTATCCCCCAGAAGCCTGTGGGCTAAACGTTGGGTGTGCAGAGTATGGTTAAACCTTCAGGAGGTGGAGCTTAATGGGAGGAAGTGGGGGTGATTAGGGGAGCATCCTTGGAGGAGATGTCGGGACCCCAGCCCCTTCATCTCTTCCTCTCTGTTTCCCAGCCTCCACCAAGAGTCCAAGCCACCATGGGCTGTGAGTCAGAGAAACCCTGTCCCATTTCAGTTGTTTATCTGGGTATTTGTCACAGCTGTGGAAAGCTGACTCACTCAGCGAGTGAGGCGGGTGCTCTTACCACAACGGTGCTGGTGCTGAGGACAGTGATGCTGCTGTCCGTCAAGGTCAAGGAGGGAGGGACATGGATGATGAGTGGACCTGAGAGCTGAGGCTTGGCTTTGCTCACCACTGTCCTCTTGATGGCTGAGAGAGCACTTGGCATGTGACAGGGTCTCGGTGAATATCTGTGTGATATAAAGGAGGGATGAATGACGGCTGGTGTAGGTGGGGGCATGACAGCCTCATGCACGTGAAGTCCCCCCACGTGAGGGGTGTGGAGGAAACTTCCTCGGAGCACTGCTTGTAATGGTGGTGTTGGGAACCCCGGGGGTTCCTTGAAAGCATCTGACCACTGCAGAGCCAGGTCCAGGAGAGGGGTTAGTGGCCTGGAAAGGAATTGGGGCCAGGAGAGGAGTTGGGGCCCAGGCATGTGGACTTGTCTTAACTGGTGGCCCAGGGTGGTAGCGAGGCCACAGGAAGCCTGGCCCTCACAGCCTGTCCTGTCCTCTTCTCCTTTCTCCTCAGCTCCAGCCCCAGCCCTCAGGCTGCCGCGGCCCCCTGTCTCTAGCTTTCTCTCTTCAGTTTCAGTCCTGAGTCTGCTCTTCTGCATTGCCCCAAGCCCGTCTGTCATCTGTCTATCCCTTGTGGTGGCAGGCATGGCCCTCAGAGCTTTGTGAATCAGGGAGCAATCAGAGCCACAGGGAGTCACCAGCCCCAGGAGAGGACCAGGCATTCCCAGTGCCTGCTCAGGAGTTAGACAAACCGAGTCCAAATTCTGACCTTGGGCAAATTGCCTAGCCTCCTCAGTCTTTTGTCCTCCATAAAATGATTAAGATAATCACAACACTGGCCTTGAGGGATGGGCATGAGAACTGGCCAGCTCCTACCATGTGAGCTCAGCATAGGCTGTGGCTGACAGGACAGTCACAGGCTGGGCTAAAATTCCACAGATGAGGACTGAGTCCTGGACTATCTCATGGACTTATATATGCCTGTGACTGGACTCCTCCCCAATGCAGTTGGTCTTCGTCAAACATGGGACCACATGCTGCAAGTTTGGCACCTCATGCGAATGGAACTACCCCCAGCAGGGACAAGGCAGGCCTTCCTGATAGCTCCGGTGAGGGGGCTCTGCTTGTGAGGAGCAGGCTAATAGCAGCAAGACAGGTCTGGCCCAAGAGTCCAGCAGCTCCATCGACTCAGATGCCTTCTGTTCCCCAGGACAGCCTGACTGGAGACCTGGCTAGAAGACAGATCTCCATGACTTCCAGTGCTTTCTATTCCTCCCCATGTGGATGAGGGGCAGTAGCTAAGTAGCTAGCAGGGCGGAGATGAACCGGGGTCATTACCTGGTTCATAAACTCACCTGATGCATTCTCAAGTTCTCAGTACTCAGGGAGGTGCCCCTTCAAGAAAGTCCCATGATTACCCACCCATGTGCCACAAAGTACAGATAGGGAAACTGAGGCATGGAGAGGCAAAGGATTCCCTGAGGCCATGGAGCAAGTTGGCAAGCCAAGGTCTTCTGCACCTAACTAGAGTTCCGTTTCTAGTTTTATTCGGATTGGGTTTACCTGCTCTGTGTTCAATGTTGTTCCAGGCATTTTGAGGAAGAAGAAAGGAAGGAAGGTCATGTGGTTCAAAGACAACACTGAACAGACTGAATGCAAGTCTGAGCTTTATGAGTCCAAATCTGCCACTGGTCGGGCAGTCACTTGGGGTGCAAGGTGGGCGCAGAAGCATATTGCAAACAAGGCAGCTGAATGGTCCTGGAATTCCGTGGCTGGTCTCTGTCCTGGGTGCTGAGGAGAGGAGGGAGCTGTGGGTGCTTCATACATCCCAGCAGATCCTTTGTTCGTCCACTAGACCCCAGAAGGAATGTAAGAGCCCAGAGGAGTCAGGCACTGAGGACAGCCCAGGGCCATAAGTCCTGAGTCTGGGTTCTAGAAGACTCAACTCTGGAGTCTCTGAGAAGCAACAGATGGCCCAGTGCTGACCTAGACAGCTCCCCAGGCTGTGAAGGATAGGTCAGGAATCCAAGCAGTAGGAACACCAAGTGCAAAGCACCTGTGAACTCCGGGAGCTCAGTGAGAGAGACAGGGTTAAAGGATTTTCAGTGGCAGAGAGCAGCTGTCCAAGGTGCTGAGCAACATTCATGACCAGAATTGACTAAACTCAGACAGGGTTTGTTTTCTCCAGGGGTCATGAGTCTCCATAGAGCAGGCATCACGCTTGCCATGCATGTCACAGAAGAGGAACCGTGCCTCTAAGAGGCGGATTTCTTGCTATCTCTTAAAACAAGATTCAAAGATGATCTGAGGGGGTCCTAGAGCCCAGGCTTTTAGCATCCACCACCCTACTTGATCTTAGGAGGAGTTTACAAGGTGAAGTCCCTAGGATGAATATTCCATGATTGCTGGCTCTTCTAAAAGCCCCCAGGGAGACAAGGGAGCAGAACAGGAAGTCAACAGGAACACCACCAGAAGGCTCCTACAGGGGCCGCCAGGGCTGACCACCCTGGGAACAGCAGGTGAGAGAGCAGAAAAAGAACTACGGTTCTCCCAAACAGGAGTGAAAGAGGAGGGTCTTTGTGACAACCCCCCTGAACGTCTCCAGGCAAGCCCCTGGCATGCAAATGGAATGGGATCAGGTGGTAAAGTGGCATGCTAAATGGCAGAGTCGACAGCCAAGAGTGCTGAATGACTGAAAGGGGACCTTACCGTTGGCTGTCCCAATATGATTCCCCCCACTTCCAAACACAGGTAGGTTAACATTCCAGAATGTTCTTCAGCAAGGAAGATCAATAAGAACTAGAGAGTTCAGTACTTCCAAGTCCAAGCCAGGGAATTTCAATTTTATGTGTCACTTGCACAAAGGGATGAGGGCTAGAAAGAGTCACCAAAAAATAAATACCCACAAGAGAGAAAGCTTTAGATTCATCTAACCCATCAGATATTACATCAGCCCCACAGGAAAAAATGACATTTTAGTTGAACGAATAGAGGCTCAGAATTGGGCTCTTCCCAAAGTCACACAGCTCCCTGCTATAGGGTCAGAATTAGAACCTTGAACCATCCAGGCAGCTGCACTCCCCACCACCCTGGGTCCTGACTGCAGGGAAACCGAGGCCTGGGAGTCAAGCCAGAGCCTCACAAACTTCACTCTCTCGTGAATGTCAGCTACTTAAATAGCTCCGGTTATTTGGCTAAATTAATCCTCCAAGGAGCCATATAAATATAGTTGAGCAGGCTCACACACAGAGATGCGTATATATTTAACATGTATGCAGGCTGCGTCGCTGCGCTGATAAGCAGAGGGAAGATATAAATGCCAGGGGCTGCATGCCGGGGTGCCATGGGAGGGTGCCAATGGTGGGGAGTGTGTGAGGTCTCCTCCAGGGTGGGATGCTCCAGGGGACCAGTGACTTGGGCTTGAAGGATCTGTGGAATCTCGAAAGGAAGAAAAGGCATAGTTTCCCACACTTTCTCTGCAGGAGGCCCCGTGGCTTGGCATGCACATGCTCCTGAGATGCTAAGCCCAGGCCCTTCCATGCCTTGGGGAAACCACACAATGCTTGGAGTACGGATGTCCCCATCTGTACCTATGTTATCGATACATGAAGTAGAAGGGACACAGAACTTGTCACGTCAAGGATGGAGCCAGGGACAGGGTTGCCTTGCTGGGGTGGGCAGGAGGTGCATTACGGCAATAAACCTCAGGGGTCCTGTCCTTACTCCCACCCATCCCATCACCCTCAGTGGAGAGAAAAAGTACTGATGAGTTCCGTCCCTGAAGGAAAGACTCTCCCCTGAGCAGGGATGCATAGCAGTTGTGGATATAGACTTTACATGTCAGCCAGGGGTGTGGGAAACCTAGTCTGTGCACATTGTTCCACTGAATCCTTAAAACATCCTCGTGGGGACATTGCCATTTTAACCCCCTTCCCCCATTTCAAGAGAAGCCTTTCTGAGGTCCAGATTGGTGATGCAATTGGCCCAAGGCCTCACAGCTAGTGCTTGAGGGTGAATTACTCCCAGCCCCACCCACCATTCCCATGTTGGGGTCCTAATTCTGGGAACTCATAAAGTGTCTTTATTTGGAAACAAGGTCTTATGTGTGTGTGTGTGTGTGTGTGTGTGTGTGTGTGTGTGTGTTTCACAGGCACACATACAATGTCCTTGTTTATGTATGTGCAAGTACACATGTGTGTAGTGTGTACAGGTATGTACCAGTGTGCCTACACATGTGTGTGCATGTGCCTATGTGCATATGCATCCTCAGGAATGCTCTCCCCCCACTTATCTCCACTCCCCGAGTGCTGGGATTACAAGCATGACATGGGTGGTGGGGATGGAACTCAGATCCTTACCTTTGCAAAGCAAATGCTTTACTAACCAAGCTATCTCCCCAGTCCTACAAACAGGAGATAATCAGGTTAAAATATGGTTATTAGAGTGAGCCCCAATCCAGCATGACCAGCATCCTTAGTAGAGGAAGGCAGTCAGATATGCAGAAGTCAGACACTCAGAGCACACGCCAGGCAAAGGTGAGTGTGTGTATCTGGGAAGAGCATCGGGAAGCTGAAGAGAGCCAGGCAGCACCAGTAAGCTACCAGACACCAGGAGAGAGGTTGGAGCAGGTTCACGGCCTTGGCGGTCCCGCCAGCTTGCAGGCACTCTCCCTCAGACTCCTGCCTCCAGAAGGGCAAGACAGTCTCGTGTCTTCTTCCAACTGCATTTGTGATGCTTTGTTCTAGCCGATCTTCTCTGGCCAATGAATCCAGCTGACTATGTGTAAGGTGCTACAGTGTGGGCGCAGCCTAGGAAAATCCATGGTGTCTACTTAGTCCTAAGCCCTTCAGACCTCCAGGGAAAGGGGTCAGCTCCAGGAGGAAGTGTCAACTGCACCTCACAGAATCTGTTGCCTTGGCAGCTGCCTAGGTTGAAATGAGCTAAGCTGGGTACAGGGATAAAGAGGGATGGAGCTGGGTGAGCAGAGTCCAGGAGCCTCAGTGCCCATCCATGTTGCCATGGTAACTATGATCTTCTAAGAGCAAGCTAAAGGAGGCTGAGGTTGGGAGGGATTTGGGGAGGACCAGGGTGTGAGTGTAGGGACAGGATGGCTATGAGCTGGGCAGCATACCAGTCACACAGGGTCCTCTACTTTCCTAACCTGAAACCCTAGAGTAGAGCAGGACATGGGACATATGCCTGCAATCTCAGCATTGGAGAGACTGAGGCAGGAGAATTACCATGAGCCCAAGACCAGCTGGACTACAAAGTGAGTTCTCTAGGCCAGCTTCAGCTGTAGTCTTAAGACCCTGTCTCAAAACAACAAAAAGTTAATAAATAAAGTAAAAACCCACCCTCAAAAGCCCAAGCTAGACAAAATCCCAGCACGGATGGGGCTGGGGAGGGGGAAAAGATGCCCTAGCTCTAGCTGAGGAACTACTGGAAACTGTTAAGAGTGTGACACTGGAGCCAGGCATGGTGGCGCACACCTTTGATCCCAGCCCTCTCGAGGCAGAGGCAGGTGAATCTCTGTGAGACCAAGGCCAGCCTGGTCTATGTAGTGAGTTCCAGGACAGCTGGGGCTACAGGGAGACCCTGTCTCCAAAAAGACCACACAAAAAAAGAGTGTGACACTGAGTAGGTTGACCAGGCTCCAGGAGATAGACCCACACCCAAGAGCATTTGGGGAAAAAAATTAAACTCAATAGACCTTTATAAAATAATAATAGCCAGGCGTGGTGGCACACACCTTTAATCCCAGCACTCAGGAGACAGAGGCAAGTGGATCTCTGTGAGCCAGGCATGGTGGTGCACACCTTTGATCCCAGCCCTCTCGAGGCAGAGGCAGGCTAATCTCTGTGAGACCAAGGCCAGCCTGGTCTACGTAGTGAGTTCCAGGACAGCTGGGGCTACAAGGAGACCCTGTCTCAAAAAGACCAAAAAATAATATCAATAATAATAATAGAGGACATAAAGTCAGGGGTGGGGGTAGTAAGGTAGGGGTAGAGACAAGAGAGATGATCTGAATATGATAAAAACACACTGTATGAGCTGGGCATGGTGGTGCATGCCATTAATTGCAGCACTCGGGAGGCAGAGGCAGGCAGATCTCTGTGAGATCAAGGCCAGCATAAATCTACATAGTAAGTTCCAGAACAGCTGGGGCTCCAGGGAGAACCTGCCTCAAAACAAAAAACAAAAACAAAATACATTGTATGAAATTCATATGATAAAAACACACTGTATGAGCTGGGCATGGTGGTGCATGCCATTAATTGCAGCACTCGGGAGGCAGAGGCAGGCAGATCTCTGTGAGATCAAGGCCAGCATAAATCTACATAGTAAGTTCCAGAACAGCTGGGGCTCCAGGGAGAACCTGCCTCAAAACAAAAAACAAAAACAAAATACATTGTATGAAATTCTTTTTAAAAAATTATTTATTTAATAACCACATACTTAGGAGAAGCATTTCATTACAACAACATTGACATAGTCAATAACAATTTTCTGAGCTAAGATGCATCTCTTTCAAAACTGGCTGTAACTTTTTAGGTTTACAGTTGAATTATTACAGTTATACAATATTGTACTCAGTATAAACCCTATAAGACATAAAATTAAATGAGGTTTTAACCT
>NW_008358621.1:162582-167047 GCF_000622305.1 Nannospalax galili | reverse complement strand
ATAGAGTTGGCCCAGATAAACCAATTTATTTTTACTCTTAAGGTCGTTTGAGGATCTGTTCCTCAGGGGTCAAATGGGCTTGGGAGGAATCCTTGGCTCCTTTCTCTTACCAGTTCCGCCTATGTGAATATAAGTCAAAGGTCCTGCTCGACCATGTTTGGCTTCACTTGGAAGCATGGAGGAAATGATTCCTCTGTGTTGACCCTCCTCTTTGTAGACTGGACACTGGTTCAAGTCCATCCGGTGGAATCTCCTCGGCCTCCTTGATCAAGAGGACAGGTGACCCACCACAATTACAGGACATTTTGAGAGATGCTCATAGTCCCCTGGAACTAGTCGACCTAGGAGGGCAAGGAGCAAAAAGTGTCCTTTATGTCCCTCTGACCAAAATTATTATAGGCCTCAAAGTATATCTGTTAAACATCCAAGAAAGAATCAATACAAAATATATTTTAAGAGCTACCACAGAAGCTCTTTGGTTGTGATATCTTTATCTTTTTTGCAGATGTGGAAACTGAGGCTGAGGGACAGGGCTTAGAGTTGGTCATCCAGCTGGAAGAGTATGAGCTGGACTCACCATCGCCACAGTCACCATCCTTCTTTATGCTCGTTAGGCTGCCTCTGGGACCCACAGAGGGTTACCATGGGGCCTAGGAAAGAACGTCTGCATTCCTAGGCTGGTGTAAAGGGGAGAAGGGAATGAACTAGAGAGTCAGCAGGCCTGGTTTGTGTTTTTAAAATGCTTTTTTGTTGTTTTTTTTCAGTAGAGTCTCATGTAGCCCAGACCGGCCTTGGCTCTCAATGTAGTGGAGGCTCACCATGAGCTCCTGATCCTCTACCTTTCAAGGCCTCAGATTACAGGCATGTACCACCACACCCAGCATTCTTCTATATGGTGGTAAACCCGAGAGTTAATGAGATGACAGAACTCAGGCCCCCGAGGCCTTGTGTTAGCTTGCCTCTGTCCACCACTCAGTCAGATGGATGGAACTCAGCACTCAGCTTCCCGCAGGGCCGAGCCAGGCAATACTGCAGACACTGGGGTCACAGGACACAGGTGTGACTAGACAAGGGCCTATCCTGCGGTCACCAGAGCAGTTGACAAAGAGACTGTGCTGGGTCCAAGCCCAGTACCAGATCTTGCTGCCATGAGGAAAGCCAGGCACAGACATCTGCCCAAAGCTGCTATGCCAATGGCCCCTGCAGACATTAGGGGAGATGTGGATGGATGCCGATGTCCCCTGCAGCTCTGGAGTCCTGCCTACTGTAGCCGAGCAGCGGATGTGAGCAGGAGGCACTGGACTTGCTTTTGAGACCTTCAAGAACCGAACGGAAACCTCTGGGCAGAATCACAGAGCTGTCATCTCGTCATCCATCAGAAGATAACTGAGAGTTGGGGCTGCTCAGAAATGGGCTTGTGCTGCAGGTACTGAGTTTCCTGAACTTGGAAGTGTGTAAGTGAGACTAGAAGAGGTGTGACTTGCTGGCCATTTCTAACTATGTGTCCAAACACTGGGGTGCTCTGTAAGTGATGGATCTTCTTCCCAAATGTAGCCAGGACTGGGCCAGAAACAGGGAGAAGTCAACGGTGCATCATCATGCCAGTCCCTACCCTGACCCCTGTGCCTCTTGCATCCAGTCAGAAGGGAGGAGGTGAACCATGCCCCCGCCCCCTTAGAGGAGCTCCTGACATACGGTTGCTTCAGGTAAGATGGGTGGATGGATCTACACATTCTGCCAACATACAACTGAGAAAGACAGAAATGTCGTGCCATTGTTATGAAAGCTATTCAGTAATAAACACTAAACTGATTAGCTTTAACACTTCTATCCACATCATACTATGGTCACACACTCCTGTACTGTTTAGAGCTTATGAGAGACCTTGGATGTGGAGAAGAGAGCTTTGTGGTAATGTCCCTAATGAAGGGCCAAGCATAGTGGGGAGTGCTGGGGGAGGAAGACAGGATCCTGGGGGTGGGGAGGGGCTCAGGACATGCTGAGCAGCTTGGAGCTGTGACTGACAGGCAAGTTGTACCCAGGGCCCTGTGTTGGAGACACTGTTGATGGTTTAAAAGCCAGATTGGATCAGAGCTTTCTAGAATCTTCCTTTCCCACTCCTCCAAAGTGGTGACTCTCTCTCCCTGCAGCTCCTCTCTGACACCGGGCCAAGCACACCCTCCTCCCTCCCTGTGCCAACCTTGTACTATGGTTGACTTCTCCAGGATAGACCATGAGGCCAGCCCAGACCTCAAAGCTGATTACTAAACCCATGTGTGGGGCTCAGAAGAGGATGGGTAAGAAGATAAGGCTGGAGACCACCTGTAGAACCTCAGCTTTGTCTTACGGTTCCATTACAGGCACCGAGAGCTACCTGTCCCTCTCTGTAGAATGGGGACACAAGCAACGCTTCCTTACACAGCAAGAACGTGGACTGAGCATTGCAAACACTGTCCATGAGTTTGATGGGTGTTTCACCTTTTCTTTGTGCGTGTGTGTGTATGGGTAAGGTGTGTGTGTGTGTGTGTGTGTGTGTGTGTGTGTGTGTGTGTACATGTTCATGTGTATGCATGAACATGAATGTAGAGGCCAGGGGTCAACACTGAGTGATTTCCTCAAGTTGTTCCCTACCTTATGTTATGCAGCAGGCTCTCTCGCTGAACTCACCAATTCATCTAGACTAGCTAGCAAGCAGGCTCTATGGATCCACCTGCCTCAACACCCAATCCCTTGTATGCACTGGAATCATAAATATGTACCACCAATGCCTGGGTTTTATGTGGGTGCCAGGGATCTGAACTTGTGTCCTTATGTTTGTGTAGTAAGCCCTTTATCCAAGGGACCACCTTCTCAGCCCCACAAATCTCACCATAATTCCTCATGATAAACTGAAGGTGGGTGTCAGGATGATACTTCATCCATAGAAAGTGAGGAGCAGAGTGTCTGCCATCTGCCAAAAAATAATGTCTCTGTCTTGCAAGAGGGCTGAGGTACCACAGGGTCCAGGCATCCGGTAACGCTAGGGTGTTTGTGTTGAATGAATGACTCCACTAATAAATGAATGGATGTATGAAAATGACATAATGACGCCCCACAGTGGAGCCTGGAAAATAACTGTGGGTGACCCAGGACATTTCAATCCCTCCTGTCTGCTTCTCAGGACTTTGTGGAACACACCCCTAGAGATGCCTGCCCTGTCATCTCACAGGAGGCTTACGTGTATTTTCTTGTTGGTGATATTTTTTGAGACGGGGGTCTCAGAAAGCCCAGGCTGTCTTTAAACTCTCCATCTTGTCAAGACTGGCCTTACCTTCTAAGTGCTAGTATCGAAGGCGTGTGCCGCCATGCCTCCAAGATATATATTTTCTGAGGCACATCATCCCCATCTGGAAAATGGACAATAAGTTGCAGGTCTCCTGTGTTTTCCGTAATTACATCTAATTAACACTTCTGATAAGTACTGTGCACTGAGTGTGACCTCTTTGTCCCCAGAAAGAGCATAGTCAGGACTTTCCCACTCTTGTTTTATTCAGGGTAAGGCCTTTGCTGCCAGCTGGCTGGGAGGCAAAGTGCCATTCCCGGCCCCAAATGCTCTCATCCCCACAGAGCAGAACAAATCCCTTGGGGGTATTGATTGAATCCATTATGGATGTACTAGACAACATGGCTGGGAATTGGAGTTGCCGCCCCTGTCCATTTCCACGCAGTAATAACGGCAAGCCTTCGCTTTATGAAGTAGAATTTGTTACAGCCGATGAGCCGTAAAAATTGCCGGGTGGGGAAAAAAAGAAAGGGAAAAAAAACTATAAATAAATTTGTAATTTTAACAGGGATTATCATGTAATTGAGAGGGGAAGGCAGAGGCAAAGGCCAGCTCAGCCATCGCCTCTTGGCTTCAAGACAGAGCTGAGGCACTGAAACAGAACCATTCTTGGAAGGCTCTAGAAGGAAAAGTTAGTGGGCACAAAGCCCTAGAAAAGACTCAAGAGTGAGGGAGGAACTCACCTGGTGACTGTTGGCCGAGTACTTACCTGAGGGGTACAGTGGAGATACACCCACTGACGGTCTGTAGGACATACAAGTGACCATGATGGTTTTCAGCAAGCTTGATCCATTTCTGCCTGGAAGCCTCCCTTCGTCAGCCATGTGCTGTGTAGACAGGAAGGCACCAGAGTGGGGCAGGGTTGGGAGGGGAGTGAGGCGGCCTGAGGTGGCCTGAGCTAATGTAGGGTCAGAGGACAGAGAGAAAGGGGAAGCGCTAGAAAGAGAGGCAAAGGAGGCAGAGGGCCTCTTGCTCACCGACCAAGGGAATCACAACAAAGGACCAAAGTGCTGTGGAGAAAATTCTGACCTAACACCCAAGTGAGCGACAGGACTGTATCAGCTAACTGCCCTTAAGCAATGTGTGTGTGTGTGTGTGTGTGTGTGTGTGTGTGTGTGTGTGTACATGTGCCTGGGAAGCCAG
>NW_008358621.1:99175-162420 GCF_000622305.1 Nannospalax galili | reverse complement strand
TTGGTCTTTTTGAGACAGGGTCTCCCTGTAGCCTCAGCTGTCCTGGAACTCACTATGTAGACCAGGCTGGCCTTGAACTCACAGAGATCTGCCTGCCTCTGCCTCCCAAGTGCTGGGATTAAAGGCGTGCGTCACCACACCCGGCTATAAATCCTCTTTTTGAGGCAAAGTTACTCACTGAACCAGGGGCTCACAAATTGGGCTAGGCTGACTGGCTAGCGACTCCCAGGGATCCTCTCATCCCCACCTCCCCAGAGCGGAGGCATGCCTAGCTTTTTATGTGGGCTCTGGGCCTCAAACTCAGGTCCCCATACTTATACAGCAAGCACTTTACTGGATGAGCAATAGGCATCTTATAAATTCCACTGGAACCCTGGCACCATCAGCTTTATGTACTCTTGGGGAGTCTTGGGACTGGTGGCAGTTGAAATCACAAAGCCTCAGTCTTTCTTGTGTAAAACAGAAATAAAACAATCCCTTTGGGGCTGCTGTAAAGACAAAAGAGGGCCAAAGGAACTCACCTGGAATACAACAGATACTTGGTAAATTCCAGTATCTTTCTGTGACACATTGAGGCACCTGGCCCAGGACAGTCTATACTATCTTCAAAGAAGTCTGGAGAGAAATCATCTTTAAGATAGGCCCAGGTACCAGAGGGAAAAGAAGACACTGGGAGGGGCTGAGGAAATGCCCTGGGAGAGAGAGGTTTCTAGAAGTCTCCAAAAGATGACTGACTCTGAGGGAGGAAGAGGTGACCGTTTCAAGGTGAGCCTGAGGACCCCGGAAGTTGACAAATGAGGAGAGAGAAGGATATGGGCCCAGGCCAGGAGGATGCTCTGACTGGATCACAGATTTGGTCCTTGGAGAATGGGGTGTTAACCTGAAAGTCCCCAGGACCCCAGGCAGCTGCAGACAGCTCCTCCCACACCAGACCTTAGGTCTGTCTGGGCAGGAGCAGAGAATCCCGCCACCAGGCCCTTCACTCTGATGTGAAGTCTGCATTTTTCATTCTTTGTTTATACTTCAGTTATAAAATTTCGTTTTCCTCTCCTCCAAAGCCTGTGGTGCTTATAAGCAAGCACCCCGATATACAGAGATGAATGAACTCCAAACAGAGAAGAGGAAGGCAGGCCAGGGTTGGGAGGAGGCAGATTCTATGAAATCTAGACTGTGCTAGCTCTGCTCCTCGGTCATGATCAATATGTTCCCCAAAGTGCCTTTTAAATTACTGTCGGAGGCAATGTGCCATATTTATGTATATACATGCTTAGAGGTGACACGCGGGAGAGATGCAGTTTCTATTATGAAATCATAATGTGCATTTATCTTCAGAAATAACACATTGAAATGTTAGAGTGAGAAAAGTTGAAAAGCAATCTGTCTATAAATAAAGAGCGCAGACATCCTGACATTTTACAACATGAGGAATTGCAGGGAGAACTGGATCGACCACCCCAGGGATCACGTCCAGACTCCAGCTTCTTGGAAGACGGGGCTCTGAAGTCTGGAAATCTTGCTGGGATCCAGAGCTGGGGAAAATGGAGCTGCTTCTCTGACAGAATTGGGAATGGGGTGGGCAGAAGGGCATGGCCAATCCAGGATTGGCTCAGAACACACCCTGGTAGAGGTATTACTGGGCATGCTCAGAATAAGGAATTGTTGGCCTGCGTAGCAAGTTGCCAGAGGACACCTGCCCTTCCCATCCCCAGCAAGACACAGATCCTGTGATGGTGCAGGTGAATTCAGAGGGCTTCTTAGAGATCCTTACACCTTGAAATCTCATACCACATGGGCCCCACTACCTCAACACGGCATCCTGGATCAGTAGCTGCAGACTCCAGAGGTCACAGTAAACTTGACCTAGAATCACCACCCAGAGAGCGTCTTCTTTTGCTTTTTTTAATCTTTTTTTTTTTTTTTTTTTGAGAAAGGGTCTTTTTCTATAACCCAGGCCAGCCAGGAACTCACTATGTAGCTCAGGCTAGTCTCAAACTCACAGCAATCCTCCTGCCTTAGCTTCCTGAGCACTGGGATCAAGGTGTGAGCCACACACCCAGCCAGGCAGCATTTTCTACAATGACAAGTACATTCAAATGCTCAGAAGAGATGCCTGTGGTGGCAGGAACAGGGATGTGGGGGCAGGAAGGGACACTGTCACCTGGGTCTGTGACCCAGAAGGCAGTGGGGTGCCAGAGCTGTTCACAGTCATTTTCCTGCCATTCAGATATTTATTTATTTGCTTGGTTGTTCGTCTGTTCTTCTGTAACTCCTGAGCACTTTCTACTGAGTGCAGGGTGCTGGGAACAGGAGACAGGTATGATACTCTTCCTCCCCCAGGGAACTTGAGGAGTGCCAGACAGACATGAAATGGGCAATTGCTAGAAAGAGAGATGTTAAAGGTATTGTGGGACTGGAAGGGAGCTGAGCACATCTAACAAGCTGGGGAATCTGGCAAGGCACCCTAAGGGAACCAACTAGAAGAATGGCAGGCTAGGTCTCAAAAGCTCTGCAGGTGCAGTACCCAGGCAGAGTGAACAGAGGTCCCCTGTGTGTGACAGACAGGGCAGGAGAGGGATTCCCAGCCTGGGGAAGTAAATCGGTATGGACCCTCTTGTCAAAGGTAGGGAGGGGCTGCCTTTGCTTCTTCATCAGTCAAATGACCACAACACACACATCTTCACAGTCACGTGATGTTCACACACACCCAGCATACCAGGTGTCCTGCCCAGGTCTGTTGGTTCCTCAGAATCTTTCAAATGTAAATAACCATAGGCTCTGGATGAGGTGATCTGACTTTCTATAAAAAGGATAGGCATTGAGGGCAGACCCAAGTTCAAAACCAGAGCTGCCATCCACAGCAGGGAGACCCTCAAGTCGACCCCAGAGCCTGTACTTTTGCTATACAACAAACAAGGCAGGTGGACTGATCTCTCTCCAGAGGGTGCCAGGCCATCCTGCAGAGAGATGGCGCAGATGCTGGAGCAGTCATCACCACAGTGGCTAGCTGTGACTTGACTCCCACCAGCACTGTTACCGTAGCCACCAGGTGGACAGGGTTCTGTTTCCATCAGCCTCAGGTGCTCGATTGGCAAAGTCTGGATCTTTGGTCTCTGGGCTCTGGGCCTCCAGCCCTTATGTCACACTGCCACCCTCTCTATATCCCCCTTCGTGTCCCCCATCCCAGAGCTGAGGAGTCCTGCTGTGGTCTCCCTGGGGTTCAGGTGCTTTCCCATCAGCCTTGGCTGATCCCTTGGTGTCGCCACAGCAGAGTGACCTGGAGCCAGGGATCTCTACAGCCCCTGTCAAAAGACTCCCTGGGCCCTCCACCTCACCAGCTGCTCACCTAATCTAACTGGAGTGGCATCTTTACCTCTCCTCAGGCACTGTAAACATGAGCACCCTGTTTTGTAGACTAAGGCTCAGAAAGCAAGTGTGATGTCTGTAGTCCCTGGCAATAGAGACAGTGGAGTCCCACGTGGATACTGACAGATGTTGGTCTGTGCTTGGGAGAATCATTCCACCACTCTGGGAAAGCAAGGGACAGTGGTGGCTCCTGGTCAGATCACAGTGAGGGTATAAGAGGAGGCATTCTAGGGAGCCGCAGAGTATGACATCACTGTTGTTATCGACACTTTTCTTCCTAGTCTCATTCTTAAAAGACACTAGCCCACTGTGAAATTGAATTTCCTGGGACAGCGTGACAGCATGGCAGTGCCACCATCAAGAACACAGGACTCCCACTTACTGTGTGCCAGGCTCTGCAAAATACTTACATTCATATATTAACGTATTAACGCCCACCAGCTGGATAGATGCTATGATTCCATTTTCCAGGTGGTAAGACCAAGATCTCTTACATCTCAAATTTCACTCACATCCCAAGGCAGCCCTGAGCCCTTCATACCATCCCTGGATAGTGTATAGGGACAAGGCTTTGAGAAGATAGAGCTTTGGGTCTGCTGCCTGTGGTTGGGATCTGAATGGGAGGGGAAGAGAGGACAGGTATGCTTAGGAGAAAGCCAGTTGCTTCTCAGCCTACAAGGCCGCATGGACCCTGGAGAGCCATGTGTTCTAAACATAATATTCCTAAGATGAGGATGGGTGGACATGCAAGCCAGGTAGAGGTTGCCTGGCTCTTAGAGCACCATTCTGGAGACAGGTGGAAGAGGAAATGCTGGTTTGTTTGAAGGGCATATCTTCAGGGCTTTGGGATAAGTGGAGGGAGTTACTGAAGTTAGGATGGGACTAGGGCAGGAAGGGGCCAAGAGGCACCATCTTAGAAGGACTTGCATAGGGAGAGGTGGGGCTGACCTCTGATGATAGCATGAACTGTGGTCTCCCAACCCTGAAGCCTAAGAGCAAAGGAGATGTCAACACTTCATCAAGATGGAGAATTGAAAACCTGTCAAATGTGAGGATCAGGTTGTTGACAGGACAGGTAAGGCAGGGATTCCAGGGCTCAGGAAGAAGACACCTTGGTCTCCAGGGTCTGATTCCACTGGGCAGGGCTGCTTCGCCCCATGTGTAGATACTGAAGATGGACAGAGGAGGCTGACGTCATACCCACCTGGCTATGTTTTCCCAGTTACACTCACCTGCCAGTTCCTCAGCCCAGGGAGCCTCAAAGCCCCTGGTTCTAAGTGTTCCACCCTGGGCTGCCCTGGCTCCCATTTAGGGAACCTTCAGCAAGCCCAGACCTAGACCACTGCACATCCAATTCTTACCCTCCCAGGAGGGGTAAGAATAGTCATCCCAACTACAGATGACAAAAGGATGTTCAGGAAGGCGTGGGGAGCCACCTGGGGCCCACAGAAGCCCCTTTCTAGTCATGGCTGAAGAAGTCTTGCCCTCTTCCTTACTGCCCCCCCACCTGCTCTCGCCCTGGGTCCATCCAGACTGCAGGGGCAACCACAGGGCTTAACCCCCTTTCACTCTTGTCGGAGGGGACACTGCTGCTCTCACTGTGCGTGCTGTTTTTTTTATCTTCATTTTATGAGGATTACTTTATGACTGGGGATTTTTGCCTCTTTCAGCAACAGCCGTGCAACCAGTGGGTCTTGTGTTTACAAGGGCTTTCAGGAGGGTTTACGAGCCTGCATCCCTAGTCCTTCCTGCTGGCTCAGGCCAGTCTAGGGTGGTACCTTCAGGAAGCTGAAGAAACCATGGGTCTGTGGAAATCCTGCCCTCTTTCTTGAGTCTTGAGCTATTCCAAGACCCTCTTAATTTCCCTGGGACAAGGAGACCAGGAAAGATGTGATGCCCACTCCTGTGTGTTTCTGTTCTCCCTCTAGGGCTTAGTTCTGTCACCTGCAAAATGGGGGTACTGGGGTACCTGCTCTGAAGAGTCATTGTGAGGACTTACATTCCATTTAGAATACAGAATACATTAGCCTCTTTATCCATGGGGATTGGTCCTAGACCCCAGTGGAAACCCCCATGTGGACAGTATCCATGATCCATGATCATTTATATTGTGTTTTTTCCTATTTCCCTAAGGCACTGCCTCAGTTAGTCTGTCCCTCTGTGTGTTAGGAGTCCCCCCCACACACACATTTTCTATCACTGTCTTGCACTTGGAGCCACTACTTAGGAAACTAAGGTCCTTTGAATGTAATATGGAAAATTTGAGATAGTTGATCTAGTAACCAAAACAGCTTCTCAGTGACCAGAGGACAGGTAGCGCCTACAGTGTGGATACATCAGACTGAAAGGATGGCTCACATTCCAGGCAGCATGGAGCCAAACAAAATTTCATCACACTACTCAGAATGATATGCCATTTAAAGCTTGTGAGTTGATGAATTCTGGGATTTTCCATTTCATATTTGCAGACCACAGTTGACTTCACTTTGTTCTTAAAACTTTCTATGCTTCACTAACAGTAACAATCTACATTTCCTGAATGTCTGAGCCGAAGCCAGGCTCTGTACTGAGTCCCAGATACCCCTCAAGCACTTCACTACTTACACTACTTACGGTGCCAAGAGGGTAGGGTCAGTACACCCATTTAGTTGATGAGGAAAGTGAGGGTCAGAAACATTCTGACATTTTCCCAAAGTCACCCAGCTCGTATGAAGTGACTCCCTAAGCCCTGACCTAGATACTGTGGTAGGAGGCAGGGGAGGTCCTGTCAGGAAGGGGAGTCGAGGGCCCCCTGGCTGGAGGGGCAATTCAGCATCCTGGCTTCGAGCAAAAGCCACTTAATCCCTGGAAGGACACCCAGGACCTATCCAGGTACTTGAATCCAGGGTCCTAAATATTTAAGAGCAAGTCTGGAATTCATTTATGAGTCATCTTTGGGCAAGGTGACTTACCCTAGACACATGTGTGTTTTGGCCCTTAGTGCACGGACCAGGACTGGGCATGTGCCAAAGCAGGGCCCTCCTTTGTTAAGACACAGGAAGGACTTCCAGGCATGTCCAAGCAGCAACAGAAACACAAGGCAACTAAGTGTGCTGCAAAACCTCCTCCTCCTCCTCCTGGGATTTTCTGAAGGAACAGCCAATTTCCAGGGGTGCCACATGGAGTCAGAGACTGGAACAGATGCCCTCGGAGTCCTTTCTGCCTGGGCCACAAACAAGAGCTCCTGCTGCTGAGCAAGTACAAGATAACTGTGTGCTGGGCCCTAGGGCCTTTTCCCCTGCAGGATCCCTGCCTCCCTCAGCCCCTCACTCCCCTCCCAGCCTCCCGGGTCCTAATAGCTATTTATCGGGCAGCGATGCAGCGACGATCTGCAGCTCATCTGCCAGTGGGAGCGGAATGTAGCACTGCGGCTGTGTATCCTGCTAAGAGATATTTAATAAATATGCAAATTGCTGCCTCTACCTCCTCAGGCAGGTGAGGAGCAGAGAGACGCTGGAGTTAAGTATTAAATCTGTTCAGTGTAAGCGCTCAGTGCAGAGGCAGGGACTGGAGCCGAACTTCCTGGGAAGGCTTCCATTTGGCATGCAAGAGCCCGGCTTTGGAGGGTGGAAGAGAGGCAGGCAGAAAAATAGAAGGCTTGCGGATGGGATTTGATGAGAAGGCATGCAGAGAGGCCATTTCACTTAAGGAGTCTGAGCAAGATGTTGGGAGCCAGGAAGAATTTATGCATCTGTGCCATTACTGCACCAGTTGTGATTTATGGATTCCCAATAGGTACCAGCTACCCTGTGCAGTTCCTTGACCCTGCAGACCTGCATCCCTTCCGCCCATCCTTCCAGCCGACCTACTACTCATCCTTTCCCTAACCTGCTCCCTCTTCCTCCTCCAGGCAGCCATCACCCTACTCCATCTCCCCATCTGTGACTCTGCTCACTCATTCATGAATCCATTCCTCCAACCTCCGACTAAGCTACCAAGCTGCCAACCAACCATGTGCCTATCCCATTGTCTATCTGCTTTTTGACCTTTCTTTTAATCAGCCACCCATATACTTATCTGTTGTTCCATTCATCCATCCATCTATGCATTCCCCCATCACCTGTCCATCCATCCATCCATCCATTCATCTACCCTTCCACCATCCATACATTTGTCCATGCTTCAATCCACTCATCCATTTGTTCATACACTGGTCCATCTATCCATTTGTCCATCCTTCTGACCATCTATTCATCATTCCATCTGTCTCTCCATCCATTCATCATCCATCCATCCACCTATCCATCCATCCATCTGTTCATCGATCTGCCATTGTATCTGTCTCTCCATTCATCTATCCTTTCATCCATCTATGGATCCAACCATCCGTCCATCTATTCACCTATGCATGCATCCATCCATCCATTTGTCTGCCCATCCATTTATGTGTCCATGTATCCATCTATCCACCCATCCCATCCATCCATTCATCATCTACTCGTTCACTATGGCTTATTCCTATCTGAAAAACCGTGCCTTAGGCACAGAGAATGAAGAAACGATCAGAAAGGCCCCTCACCTTGTGTACCTCTTAGCATGTCTGAGGAGATCAAATGCGCAGGGTAGCAGAGGTTCAACACACTCCTGCTACCTGTCTCTTGGGAGAAGGTCTCATCCAAGATATTCTTCCATCTAGAGGACCAGGGAGCTTCTTTTGCACAGGTGGACTGCTGAATAGAATGAAGTGGATAGTTTAGCCTTGGTCCAAAATCAGCTCAGCTTAGGGCACAGGTATGACCTAAGTAAACAGATCTAAGGTAAAGAGATGCTGTGCAACACTGGAGGCCACCAGGCACGGGTAGTCAGTGGGTGGACAGCATGGCTGCCCTGGAGTGGCTGGGGTTGGTGGAGGAGTCAGTATACACGTGGTATGCGCACCCCACCTGGCACCTGGACCACAGATCAGAGGAATCTGTCTTTCGGTCCTGGTTCTGGCTAGGCTTTGCAAGTCAGCACGCAGCCCTCTAAGTGGCTTGGTGGGAAGAACACTGGTTTTTTGGGAGTCTGGCGGACTCCCCACTCTTTACCATTCAGGCTCTGCTGTTTAGGAGAGAACCTCTTTTCACTGTTCCTCGATAAGGGAGGGATGCGCCCCCATGGAGAAAGGTACTCTTAATGCAGGAGGCCCTCTGGCAGGATTGCCTGTTATTCTATGGGCTGTCCTCCCTCCTCTCTTCCTGCCTCAAGTGGAAGTAACAGCCCCTCCAGGTGAGTCTCAGGGGCCTCACTTATTCACTACAGTTCCTTCATTCACAATCCTCATGCCAGGACAGGAGGTCTTCCCTGCTCAGTGACAAGGAGACATTCACCTCCCATGCCCCTCCCTAGCTCCTAGCATATAGATGCTGAAATTCCCTTCCAGTGCCTCTCCTTGAAGCCCCCATTCCCTTCCTCCTTCCTACTCTGCAAGCTGAAATGGAATTATATATATTTTTGCCATGGTCTGCCTGAGACTGTGTCTCCCTAAGAATCATGGGTAATCTCAGATGCAAATATCCTATGCAAATGTGTCTGCTGGTTATAAGGAGGAAGCAGCCCAAGGCAAATGCAGATGAGGGTTGTAACTGGAGTCTCCTTGGAGCCTTGATTTAAACATGCATGGGACCCTGGCGGCTCTCAGGACTGGGTTGGAGCCTCTCCTGCATTGGACCGAGGTTTCACAGTAGCTGGGTCTCTGTCAACAAGTGTGCGTGGGTTGCTTTCCGAGGAGACCCGGAGCAAGTTTTCAGATTTATATTTCCACTTCTTTGTCCTGCAGGGGACATTTGCCAGTGGCTGAACATATCTTGATTGTTATAATTCAATGGTTGGCATTCACATCTGGTGGATAGAGACCAGAGATGTTGCTAGATGCCTTTACAACACACAGGGTAGACCCACCAGAAAGAATTAGTGGACCCAAGCTGTCAGAGTCCTGAGTCTGGGGGTCCTTGTTAAACCGATTCTCTTCTGAACTTTCTGGGCTCCATGGGAGGAAGGGCAGGTGGAAGACCAGTGAGTTCAAGGTCAGTTGTTATCTTCACCTTGAAAAGAGTTGAATTAGTGAATTCTAGCGCCTGCCTCACTCACTTCCACGGTTAAGGTGGTGCCCAGCCTCCCCTCTACTCCCTCCAGTTGTGCTGTGTCCCATCCCCCTCTGTCCACAGCCCACTCTAACATTCCTAATCTATGTCCCCAGACATGGACACTTCCTGTGAAATATATGCTGTTGCTTATCCTGTGGATGCATTTTAATTTACATAAATTGTATTGGGCTATAGATCTCATTGTGTGGTTTAATTTTTTTCACTTAATGCTGTGTTTCCAGATCTACCTGTGCTTGTGCCATAAATCTCCCCCCCCCCGTGCCTCTGCCACAGCGCTTTTGGGGATTCATCTTGCCCTAATGGACGCCAGGTGACTCTGCGCCCCAGCGCCTGGGTGTCTGGGAACCCACTCCAGTTGCTGCCCAAATCTCCCAGGAACAGGAGGGTCAGAGATTGTGTGTCACAGACTTCATTTCTCTAAACATTGCCTGGTTTCTTGCAGAACACTGGCGTTCCCCACATAGCTGTCAACCCGAGGCACGATTCAGCTCTCTAACTTTAATTTTTTTCCCTTAATGCTGTGTTTCCAGATCTTCCTGTGCTTGTGCCATAAATCCCCCCCCCCCCGTGCCTCTGCCACAGCGCTTTTGGGGATTCATCTTGCCCTAATGGACGCCAGGTGACTCTGCGCCCCAGCGCCTGGGTGTCTGGGAACCCACTCCAGTTGCTGCCCAAATCTCCCAGGAACAGGAGGGTCAGAGATTGTGTGTCACAGACTTCATTTCTCTAAACATTGCCTGGTTTCTTGCAGAACACTGGCGTTCCCCACATAGCTGTCAACCCGAGGCACGATTCAGCTCTCTAACTTTTCCCAGGGTGGTTGGTGTGAAGTGGCAGGATGTTGCTGTTTTAATTTAAGGAAGGAAAGTGACATTTTCAGAAACGTTTTCTAGGATGTAGACTAGAAGGTATCTTAGGAGTGAGCTTGCTGGGGACCAATTGCTGCGAGATTTTCTTCCAAAGCAAGAAAAGGCCAGGGAGCTCTGGCTGCTCGCTGGACCACAAGGCAAACAGCAAGTGTTCCCCGGTGGCTTCTCAGAGCCTGTGCTTTGCTGAACCTCAGGACAGGGCAGTAAACAATGGAGACACGTTTCCTTTCCCAGAAGAACTTCAGGATGAGCAGGGCAAGAGTAAACTAGTCTGGATGTGGATGTCCCTTATTAAATAGAGGTGGGTTTGTGCGACCAAGATTCAAAGGAAGTTGAGGGAGAATGGGAGACTCAGGGAGAATTCCTCCCCCAGCCAAGGCAAGGGGCAAGGACCTGAGAGGTGGCATGAATTTCACCAGCGACGGGGGAGCAAGTCCCCTGGCTTCTAGGAGACTTGGTCTCGGGTGTGGCTGAGGCAGTGCACACAGTCCACACAGAGCTTGTACTTAGTCAGTGTACCATGCACGTGTGACCAAGCACCATGCGAGGAGCTGGGAAAAGAAAGAACAGAGGCCAGGAGCCTATCTTCAAGGGAGATGGGTTAGAAGGTAAAGATGCCTCATGAGCTACGAAGGGGTCGGGCAGTGGGGACACATGGAAGAATGGGGTCCAAGTGGAGCTGAGATGCAGTCAGACCACAGGCAACCAGAGAACTGCCTGATGGAGGTGCAACCCTGGAGACAACCTTAGAGGTAGTGCTGGAGAACTGGGGAGTGTTATAATCTCTTCCCTTGGCCAAGGGACCCCTCACTAAAGCTGAGTGGCTAAACCGAGTAGATGTGAAGGAAGGAGTGAGAGGAGGAGGAACCTGGGCCAGCAGATGGACGTCCTTCCTCTTCCACTGCACCATGGAGCTCTCTAGGATGAGGTAGCGTTTTCTGCTTGGACTGGAGCTCCCAATCCCTAGGGATCAGAGACTCCTCTGCCCCTTCATCAGCCCATGAGGTCCTAGTGGCTGGATTTCCCCCACTTCAGACTTGGGGTTACCTGAGCTCAGCGCTTCCTTCCTTTAAGGCAGTTTCTCTCCCCTCTGGATCTGCAGAAGCCTGGACTTCCTCTACTGTGCAGGGCACCTCAGCTGAGTGCCAGCCAGTGTGTCAAACCCCTCCAAGCAGGTCCACAGGGAGGGGAAGGCAGATGTGAACATATAACCTCAAAGATTCCTTTATGGCTGGAAGCAGGTTGAAGCAAGATTGACACGGTAGCTCAGGATGTCCTGGAACTCAGATTTGAGATGCTCTTGCCTCAGCCTCCTACACACTAAGATTCCACATATGAGTCACAGTGCTCTCTCTGATCCTTGGTCCTTCCTTGAGCCTTTGGCTGCACAGAGCATCTTTTTCCTCCTGTTTTGAGAGAAACCCAATGGCCAAACTCTGAGAGGTCAGTCCCCTACAGAAAGCCCTGGGCAGCATCCTTGTAGGCAACAGCTGGCCCTGACCACCCTGATTCCTCTTCTCTTCTTGGGTGCCCATCAGGAGTGCTGCAGGAGAGAGGGGGTTCTCACTCCAGGACAGGCATCACCCCCACCTCGTTCCCTCTCTGCTCTCCTCAGGCTCTCACATACCCTGGGACAGGGCTCTGCAACCCCAGGCCTGTGTCTCTCCAGCTGGTTCAACACACTGGTCCAGTACTCAATCTGCAAGCTTATGGCAAATGAGCCCAGGGCCATTAGACTTTAAAGACTATATACTGTGTGTTTAGTGATGTGTACTTCTTTTCAATACCAGCAGACTGTATTTCCAGGGAGAGTGGCTGGAGTCACAGAGAGGAAATAAAGCAACAACTACTCGAGAAGAAGACTGCAGCTGTAAGGAGGGGAGGGAAGGGACACTGACTGCAAGAGTGGGAGCACGGGACCAGTTTTGTGGCAAACCCAGGTTCATCCAGTGGCCTCGGTGGAGCGGGAGTGGAGAACTGGAGGTATAGCTAGGTGACCTGGCATGCAAAAGGCTCTATAGAGGCCTCAGTACTGCAAGGCGTGAGGGAGAGAGAGAAGGAAAGAGGGAGGGAGGGAGGAGGGAGAGAGCGAGGGAGGGAGGGAGAGAGAGAGGGAGAGAGGGAAGAGGGAGAGAGGGAGGAGGGAGGGGAAAGAGCAAAGGAAAGGAAGAAGGGAGGAAGGGAGGGAGGAAAGGAGGGAGGGAGGAATGAAAGGAAAGGGAGGGAAGGGAAGGGAAGGGAAAAGAAGGAAAGGAGGAAGGGAGGGAGGGAGAGAGGGAGGGAGGGAGGGAGGGAGGAATGGAAGGGGAGGGAAGCGGAGGGAAAGAAAGAAGGTAAGCTGGCTTCCAGGATCTAGAGTCAAGCAGCCCAGTTCTCTGCTGGAGTCCAAGTTCCTTGTTCCATTTCCTCCTCTTTGCAGCAAGCAGGCAGTGTCTGGGATGGCCCAGCCTCAGGGCTGTGGGGAAACTCAGTGACATGAAAGCTGGGACTGGCTTGAAGAGCAACTAGCCTTTTGCAAGCTGAGATTGAGTTCCCGAGTGTCACCTTGAACCCCTAGAGAACAGATGGACAGCCCTAGGCATGGGACCCTGCAAACATCTGGAGGCTGGTCTGGATCCCTGGTTCTCTGAATTTGATTCAACTGTGCTTCATCTAAGGCCATGATGGGGGTCTGACCGCAGGCGGGCGCTAGAGGATGAGTTACTGGCAGATGATGCCAGGGGTGCTGTACCCTCTCAACACATCTTCATCTCGACCTTGAGACTTAGGACTCAGGGTTCAGTCTTTCCAGGTAAGGTGATTGACACTCAGGGCAGGCCAGGATGTGCAGAAACCCCAGCCATCGACTTTTTGTATCCAAGCCCCCAAGTCTCCAAATCCTACCCCTTCTTGAGGGGTATCTCAGCCTCCATTATCCAAACCATCCCAAAGGCAGCAGAGGGCTGTTCATTCAGGAAGCAGGAAGGATCTGGAGGAATGGGCAGTTTCCCAAACCAAAGTCTGGCCTTTCTCTCTGATAAGCCTCTACGGCTCCCCCAGTAGGAGGAAGAAGGAAGTGTGACTTCGGTGTCCTGGATAGAGGGAGGGAAAGGCTTGTTTTTAGGTATGAAGTTTGATTTATTTATTTGTATTTTATGTGTATGAGTGTTAATGCTTGCATGTGTGTTAGTGCGCCTGTGTCTTGCAAAACCCAAGGAGGACAGAAGAGGGTGTCATATCTTCTGGAACTGGGGATAGTTTTTAGCCAACATGTGGATGCTGGGAGGTCTTCTGCAAGAACAGCTGGTGGTCCTAACTGCTGAGCCATCACTCCAGCCTTAGGTGTGAAGTTTGATCAGAGCAGAAAACAGCAGCACCTCTTGGAGCAGCCGATATAGTAACTAACCTCCTCCTTACCTCTGGCCAACCATGGCCTGAAAATATTAAATGAATTCTTAGAATGAGCAATTCAAAATCATGTTCTGTTCTAAATGGCATGCTAAAAGTATCCCACCATCCCTCCCCATCCCACCTAGGGCCCGAGTCTTCACACAAAGTATCTAGGCAGTATATGCTACCTGCCCGCCACTCTCCTAGTACCCAGTGGAAAAAGAAAAACACATTATAGCATCAAGAATTATCTGAGATTCCAGGTTTCCACTCAGGACTTTGGAATGCACCCCTGTAAATAAAGAGGGTGGTCCTGTTTAACGAGATTTGAGAAGATTTGGCTAATGTGAAATACAAACTAAAACAAGCTCCCCAACCCCTGTCCTCAACTGCTTACAGATGTAAGGGATTGAGCAGACAAGAGTATGTGGAGCAGACACCAGGAATGGCCCAACATGCACTCAGATTAAAGTGTGAACTTGAGAGGACTGTGGGTCAGAGACGAGATTATAGAGTCTTTACACTTCCCCCTTAAAAAAAAAAATCCAAGGAGCTGGAGAGATGGCTCAGAGGTTAAGAGCACTGGATGCTCTTGCAGAGGACCTGGGTTCAATTCTCAGCACCCACATGGTGGCTAACAACCAACCATAACTCCAGCTCCAGGGGAATCTGACGCCCTCTTTTGACCTCTGTGGGCATTTCATGACACGAGAGCACTTATACACATGCAGGCAATACATTCATACACGTGAAACAAAAATAACAAATAAACATACTAAAAAACTCAAACACTGAGGATTTTCCAGTGTTTTCACAGACTCTTAACTATGTAGAATTTAGGTAATCTAGAATAGTGGAGTAGAAAAAAAAACCAGAATGAATGAATAAAGTTTGAATGTAAGCATGTTCTAGGTAATATTTGATCATATATCATTTAAGACATACTTATGCCATAGAACTATGAATTTTTAAAATCTGAAATTCCAGTTTAACCAGTATTCTATTTTTTATCTGGCCCAGAGTGAGATAAGGGTCCTTGGACTGGGGCAGCTGGTCTCCCGGGTCTTGAGAGAGATGAAAAGGGATGATGGGTTAGGAGCATAGATTGGAGGGCACCCCTGAGCAGCCAATTAGAGCACTTTTAACGGTTTCTGAAAATATATGTTCAAGTTCCAAACCAATCTCAAGACTTAGTGGAGCAGAGATAACAGGGCTTTGGCTGTGTAAGATAAACCCGCTAAATCGGAAATAAAGGCAATCCTGTTTTACATTAAGGAAAGCGAAAATCAACATGAATTCAGGATCTTCTCTCGTGACTGTGGAATGCGTGGTTACCCACGAGAAGTGACTCATGCTTCCCAGAGACAGCCTGGCACAGGAGAGATACTGTACCAGTGAAGGAATGAAAGAAGGATTGGGGACCCAAGACTAGCATCCCCCAGGCTTCCATCACCACAGCCCCAGGTGAGGGTACCTGTGATGCAGGGATCCAGTAAAGAAAGAGGATGCTTAGGCTTTAAAAGGAAAGGTCAGGCAGTCCTCTTAACTCACTGGTTTGTAAAATACAATACACAGTGATTAATTCCTTTTGTGGAGATGTGTGCTCTGTGTGTATGTGTATGTTTATGTGTATGTACCTATGTATAGAAGCCAGAGGTCAACTCAGGGACCATTCCTCAGGAGCCATTTATCTTGGTTCGATTTATTTATTTATTTTAGTTTTAGATAGTTTCTCCCATTAGCTTAGAGCTCACCAATCGACTAGACCAGATAGTCAGAAAGCCTTATGGATCCACCTGTCTCATAATTCACTGGGATTACAAGTTCATGCCACCATGCCCACATGGGTTCGGGGGAGTCAAAATCAGGAATTGAACTCAGGTCCCTGTGCTCGCAATGCAAGCACTTTACCGACTGAACCATCTTCCCAGCCCTAAGGAATTCATCCCAAATGTTTGTTTACCTTGTGTGAACTGGGACTCAGCTATGAAGGAAGGTTCCTTGATAGGCTAGGGGTCAGACTGTGAGTTGACTGACTTTGAGTTCAAATCCTAACACTTCTGATGGAAGGGATGGGTGATTGGGCAAAGAAAGGTGTCACTCTTGTTCTAGGAAGAGCTGAGGTGCAGCCCATCCTCTAAGCAGGCAAGCCTGCAAGGGGTTTCCCTCCTCGTCTGTGGTCTGGTCCTGTGTCGTCCTCTCCTATGTGTGTCCCTTGTGGATAGTTTCCTGGCTTAGCTCTGGGTATCAAGGAGGGCTGTCTCCATTCTAATCCTGCCTCTACCTTGTCTGTGCTGTGCATCTTGGGCAGTCAGTTTGAACTCTCTTGGCATCTGCCTTCTCATCCATAACAGGGGTGTCATAACCACAAGCATCGCCTAGGGCCCATGGAAGTGATGAGGTGAGCTCTCACTTTGGCAGTCCCCCAGTCACCCAGGAGTTGTGAAAATACCATGTCTAGGTCCCTCCCTAATGCAGCTGCACCAGAACCTCTGGGAAGGGACCTGGGGTTGGCTTCTATTCAGTCTCTGAGGCTGTGCACAATCAAGGTCAAGGTCATGGCCGACAGTCTGGCGCCTGGTAAGGTCTCGTGGAGTGTGAATCTGACTGCTAATCTATGTATTGGAATCCTTCCGGGGCACTGGTCTGGAAGGTTCATCAGTAAAAGAGACAGGGTTAGTATCTCCACAGGAGCCAGTCAGTATGTGACCCACCAAGTAGACTTATAAGTACCCCCTTCCATCTCAGGGAGCGGGAGCCCCCAATGACAGTTGGTGTCATTGCATTAAGATGATCCTGTGACCCCATCCCCAGCCCTATTTTGACCTATCTCCTCCCAAGACAGTTTTTTGGAATTTCACTAAGAATGCTAGGAAAAGAGCCCAAAGGCATAGAAGACTCAGTCAGCAAACTGCTTGCTTGCAAACCTGAGGACCTGAGTTTAATCCCCAGAACCCATGTTAAAAAATAAAAAGAAAAAATTTGAGTGTGGTGGCACTCTCTGATCATTCCAGCTCTGGGGAGGCAGATATAGGCAGACCCCTGGGACTTGCTGGCCAGTCAGCCTAGCCTAATCAGTGAGCCTGGGGTCCCAGTGAGAGCCCCTGTCTCAAAAACCAACCAACCAAACAAACACTGGGGGAACCACACCTGAGCTTGTCCTTTGGTTTCCACACATGGAGAGAACAAGAGAGACAGAGAGACAGCAACAGAGACACAGAGAGAGACAGAGAGACAGAGAGAATTGTGGGAAGACTGCTTGCCAGGACTCAGGCTTGCTTTGCTTAGTGGGGGACCTACTCGCTTCAGGGCACAGGGTCATAAACTCCAGGACCTGTGTCTTCACAACAGGACAATTTATTTTAAAAATCAGATGGTTTTTCTACATCCTGAGAAACTAGCAGTCACATGGGATATGGCAGTCACATACAAAGATTTAGGATACAAAGAAACAGGACATTTAGTCTGTTAGTTGGCACCAGAAGGATTCTTAAACTTTTTCTCAAAGTTATTAACGCCCATCCAGTAATTTATTGGCCACAATGTTTTCTTTCTTAGAGCTGAAAGCATGGCGAACTTTTAGCTTTTAGCTCAGGAGTAAACCTTTAACCTGGCCCAATCTCTTAGCCAGGGATAGCTGAGTTATTTGTTCAGGACAAGGAGATGAGCTAAGGGTTGTTGACCAAGATGCTTTCCCACAGAGCAGGGAGCCTGCACTTTTATGACCGGGCCGCTTCCTCCTGCCAGCCCAACAGTGTTCTGCAAGGCAGGGATTATCAGAGCCACTGTTTTCAGTGCCCCTCCCTTTAGCAGAGAATGCAGCCTGGACCTGTAAGTTTTAGGCTCACCTCACCCTAGGGCCTGGCATCCTGGTTTCCTGCAGCTGCTGTTAACCCCTAGACCCAATGGCTATCTCAGTGTAAGTGAAGCTGGCCACATCTCAGACAACTGTACAGGAAAACCTGGCTGACCAGCACCTTTACAGAAGATAGGCAGGATGAGGCTGCTCAAAGCTGTCCAGCCATTGGTGCTGCAGGGCAAGGTGGGGCTTCAGATCCCAGGTCTCACCTTAGCACACTGCCTTCCGGCTGGGTAGCCACAGGCAGGCTGCTTGACCTCTCTGAGCCCCATACTCTTAAGATAAAGAGGATTGTACCCACAGCTCTACAGTGCTAGAATGGGTCTGTCTGGAGTTGGGAACATGAAAAGGGCCTATAGACACCCAATCTTGCCCTCCTCAGTGCACTCAGTTCCCATTTGCTGCTGCCTGTGGAGCCCACACTGTGCTCTGAGGGGATTTTGGTACATTCTTCAATGCTGTGCCTCTGCTGGACTTTTTCTGGTTTGAGTGGCCACCAGACTGACTTAGAACTACCTTGAACCCACGCTGAACTTGCCCAGGTTCTCATGGCTTGTGTTCCGGTGATCTGGCGCGTTTGTTGAAGACACAGTCTTGGGAGTCAGACAGATTCAGTTTCATACCTTGGTCTTACTGACCCCACCTGGGGAAGTTGGCTCATTCACACACCTTTCTGACAGTCTGTCTCCGGGTCCTGGAAATGTCCCAGCCCCTCGCAGGGCATGGGGCTGCTCCACAGACTGCCCGTCTACCTTGGAGCCATGTCTAGCATTTTCTCTTCTTCAAACACAAGGGCTCTGTCCCACCCTGGAGCCTTCCCACTTGCTGTTGCCTCTGCCTCCAGGCTTGGTCCTGGGCTTCTTTTCATATTGCAAACTTCAACTTAAAGCCCACCTCTTCAGACAGGACCTCACTGGCCACCAGCTAAGACACTCTCTCCATTCCAGGGACTTCACATCCCACCAGTCACATTATTTTTCTCTAAGCCTCATGGCCATGTGAACTCAATATGCCGTTTCACTTGACTGATGACCTGGATCCCAGTGGAAGTTACTGAGGTAGCTTGTCTTTTTGAGTTCACTTTGTTGGCAATCAGGAAGTATTTCTTCAGAGAATAAATTAATGATTGAAGACGTTCCTGACAGCTGTAGGTACGCATGTGTTCAGCAGTCTCCCTTCTTCCCTGCGTCACAGAGGATTCTGGGGCACAGAGGGGTTACGGTGCACAGCACACAGTCAGGGTGGAGCTGGGATTTGAACTTGGGCTGTTTGTCTCCAGAGCCAACAAGACTGTTGAGGGAATGAGTGAGGGAAAGTATGTGTTGGGGGGAGGGGTGAATATGTTAAACCCGCCACACACACATGCCAGGCACACACTGAGCATGCATGACAGCAATGGTTATTATGTCAGTATCAAGCTCCTTCCAACGTAAGCAGACTCCTGCCCTACCACCTTCTACCCCATCTCCTGTCAGCTGTCTGTGTCTCTGTCATCAAACCACAAGTACTTCCATTCAAAGACCCAGTTCTACATTTTAAGCAGCTGGAGAGGTAAATACTTAAAGGAACTGTGTGAATTACTGAGTCTCTCTGTTGTGGATTCTCCTCGTTTTTGTGCCCTGAGGTCGTATTTGCCCTTCGGGTGTAGCTCGCTCTCCTCTACACCACCCAGCATCCATCCCTCCAGAGAGTCCAAGGGGGCATGGGGCTCTTACAAGGACTAAGTGCAATCTGTCCTCCTCAGGGACCGGTAGGTAGATACACACTGCCCGTTGACTTCAACTCCAGAGTCATTCAGCAACCGCCCATTGCCTTGGTTAATTTTCCCATTGCTATGATAAAATACCATGACAAAAGTAATTTAGGGAGTGAAGGGTCTGTTTTGGCTCATGGTTTGAGGGCACTGTCTCTCATGTGTGGAACGTCAAGGCAGCGGGAGCATGAGGAAGACAGTCACGTCGTGTCCCCAGTCAGGAAGCAGAGAGAGATGAATGCTGGTGGTCAGTGTGATTTTTTTCTTTTATGCAGTACAGGACCCCAGACCAGGGAATGGTGCTAGTCACTTTCAGGTGGGTCTTCTCTCCTTGATTAACCTACTTGTCAATCCCTCACAGATATGCCTGGATGGATGCTTGCTTCCTAGGTGATTCCAGATCCTTTGAAGTTGACAGTCATACCAATCATCACACACTGTATACAAAATCACAACAGTGGGCATAGGCTATGACCACAGTCCACACACTCCTCCCTGAGGCAGAAATGTGTCAGGTGGAGGCTTAGAGCTTACTTGTGTCCTTCCTTCAGATCCCTTTGGAAAAGGAAACTGCATCCCATAGAGAACAAACCCCTGCTGGGAACACAGAGCTGACACAACAGGCTGTATGACTGCACACTTGGGTATCCTCCATTGCTTGAAGACTTGTGTGTGGATTTAAAGGTGGCTGGTTGTCCCAGTTTGGTTCCGTAAAGTGGGATGGGCCCAAATTGCTCTTCACGCTGAGACTTCCCTCATGCAGGATGTACGTCAATAAGGGCTCAGAACAAAACCACCCAGGACTCGGGTCGCAGAGCCAGGCTTCTGTGATGGTTAGTATCGATTGTAACTTGACAGGAATTGGAATCTCCTAGGAGATAAGCAAACTTCTGGGAATGTCTAAGAAGAATTTCTAGACTGGGTTAATTGAGGTGGGAAGACACACCCTTGCATGTGGGCAGTACCATCCCATGGACTGGGGTCCTGGACTGAATAAAAAGGAGAAAGTGAGCTGAGCACCAGCATCCATGCTTCCTGACTGTGGATGCCATGTGACCAGCTGTCTCACACTCCTGTTACCATATGACTTGCTCACCGTGATGGAGTGTACCCAGGAAACGTGAGCCAGAATAGACCCACCCTTCCCCAAGTTCCTTTTCTCAAGTATTTTGCTGCAGCAGAGAGTGAGGAGAGTGACTACCATAGCCTTCGTGGCTGGTTACCCTCAGGCACAATTCTACCCTTCTGATGTGTGGGTAGACCAGCTGACCACAGGAGATGCCTGAGGCCTCTACACACAGTAGAGATACAGAGAAAGAATTCACCTCAGATGACATGGACAGTGAAGGACAGAGACAGAGAATGTCCTCGCTTATCTTAGACAAAGCTTATGCACCATCATCAGGTCACCCAGCTCTGCCTGACCCCAGCCTTTACTCAGTGACAGGATGACATTTGTTGCAAAATGGAGGGAGGGAAGAGGAAAAAAATCCACCCTCCACAACCAACAAGAAATAATTAGCACACATTGTGTCATTAAACACTAGACTTTAATTAAATCGCATGGAGATAAATGCTTAGAACAACTGGAACGGCAGAGGCCGGGAGCCGGCCGAGCGCTCAGCATAATGGAGTCTAAGATGCACCAGCAGAGCCAAGTCAGGGATTCTGACGCGATTAAGACGCTGACTAAATTGGGTTGTCACCTCGCAGGCTGCACCGACCACCTGAAAATTGTTCATTATCTTCCTCATTTGATCTTCCGGGAGCTAACGAGCCTCCGTGCAAATCGCTGTAATGATCAAAGGGCCCGTTTATGTGAATTCTTTCCCTCCCTCGTCTGGCCTCATCTTGGGTCTCCATCTTCACTTCCTCATTTTTAATGAGTTATCACCGACAGGGGTCAGCAGGGAGGCTGGGCTGGGGGTGACCAGTGGTTCAGGAGATGACGTCCTTCCAGTTGTCCTGACTCTGGGATTCAAGGCACCTGCTCCACTGGTAGTGTAGATGCCTTTACTGAGGGTCAGCACTGGAATCTAACCCCAGACATGTCCCTTGCTGCTGATCTCTCTTGCTAGATTCCCAGATGTTCACACTGCCTGAGAGTGTCAAATGGCTAGACTGTCCCTTCATCTGTACTCCACTTTGGCTACAGTGACACCTCTTTAAGGGGCAGTTCTCTTGGATACAGTTCCATCAAGGACCCCATTAAATTATAAGACAGACAGTTCCTTGCTGGGCTTCTAATCTGTCTCTCAATACACACACACACACACACACACACACACACACACACACACACGATGGAGCTCAGGGCTCTAATCAAGCATTCTACCCCCGATCTACATCCCCAACCTTCACTTCTCCATTATGACCCTGTCTCTGGGGTCTCTGGGTAGGTGAACCTCCTGAAAGTCCCCAAGTTCCTGTCACCCTGGGTTGCCTCCTCCCCTAAGCCATCTCTGCCTCTCTTACCTCAGAAACTTCCCTGACTCTCCTCCCTCCTGAGTAATGCTACCCTGCTCTTCCTCACGAGCCCAGTGTGTCAACTGCATTGGTGCCCCCAGCCCCTATAGTCCTTAGCTACAAAGACTTCTCAAAAAGTTGGACAGAGAAGCATTTGCTCCAAGGTCAACCTGGGTCTGAATCCCCAGTGATGTCATGCGCTGGGGGCTCGAAGACCAATCTCATTCACTCTCCCATATTTTAGAACGGGCTCAGTTGTGTCGTTTCATGTCAAGTCTCATGTCCAGAGCTGGGGAGATGGCTCAGTTGATAGAGCACCTACCCAGCATTCACAAGAACCTGGACTCCATCCCCAGCACCGCATAAAAGTGTGGTGGCACATGCAACTGGAGGTAGAGGCAGGAGAATCAGAAGTTCAAGGTTAGTCTTGGCTACATATTGAGTGAGCCAAGGTTAGTCTTGGCTACATATGTAGGGGTACGGGAGACCCTGCCTCAAAAAAAAAAAGGTTAAAAAAAAGTAGCATGTCCACACCTATGAAGTGGGACAAGGTTAGGGTCTGATGTCATAAAGCAGATTATATGAAATAATACTGCCAATACATGGGAAGTGATTCATGGCACTCTGTTACTTCCATTGCTAGGGGACCATTACATTCCCTTCATTATAAGAAGTCCTCAGCTATAGGAACCAGAGTTGAGACAGAGAAGGTACTGATCAATGGCCTTCAACTGTAAAATGCCATCTCACTGACATATCTGTCCACTCCTCGCCTGCTGGTTCCCCCTCTGTGTTCCTGGTGAGGTCAGGTGTCTTTCTCTCTGAATGGCACCTGGCACTGGAGAGAGGCTGGGAGTCCTAGAAACCTGTGCTGCCTGCTGTCTGTTTGGAGGGAGAAGCCCAAGGACAGTCCTTCTGCAGAGGCAGCAGCTGAGCTGTGAACAGGGAGACCTTGGCTCCCTGTGACCTCAGGCAGGAGCAAAGTTGCTGCCTCTGTACTTGAGGAAGGAAAGGTTGATTCTGGCTCATAGTCCATCATGGTGGCAGGAGCCTGCAGCAGCTGCTCCTGTGATTTCCACAGTCAGGAAGCAGAGAGAGATGGATGCTGGTTCTCAGCTCACTTTCTCCTTTTTATTCAATCCAGGACCCCTGCCCATGGGACGGTGCTGCCCACATTTAGGATGGGTCTTCCCTTCCCAATTAACCCAATCTAGAAACTCTTCCCAGACATGAACAGAGGTGTGCTTGTCTCCTAGGTGATTCTAGGTCCTGCCAAGTTGACAATATTAACCATCGTAAGTGTCCAATCCTGTAAGGGAAGCCTATGACTTTCAAGGAGACTTTCAGGGACCATGTGTATTGATGACGCTCTGGTCCAGGTAGGCCCAAGCAGGGAGGAGGATCCTCCAGGGTCATCCCACATGTTTCTAAATGTTTGGTGAACATCTTTTGCCATTTCCCATTAACCTAGCAAGCTTTGCAGCCCAGTGTGATTGTGGGAACTCCCTTTCTTTTCCTCTTTCAGCCATGTGCTAACTCTTCTCCCATCACCCAGGACCCATGAATGGGACTCAGCCTTGACCTAAGGAAACCAAACTGATGGGCTTCCATGGAGCGCCTGCTTCCCAGCACGTGGGCGCCAGAGCAGATGAGTCAGGACTGTGTAAGAACCAATATAAAAGCAGGGTCATCTGGCATGGTGGCTTCACCTGCAATTCCAGCTCTCAGGAGGCTGAGGCAGGAATTAGGGAGTGTAGGGCCAGCCTGGGCTACAGACTGAGACCCTGTCTAAACAACACAAGCTGAGCAGGTAGGGAGATCCTAGATAGCCACCAAACTTTCTGGGTGATCAGAGATAGTTCCATAGGTAGGTGATGTAGGACCTCAGTGCAGGCAAGGAAGAAGGATGGCCAGGAGGGGCCAAGTGTGCAAAAGTGCAGGGAGCAGAAGGCGGTGCCTCCCAGGACCTCTGGGAAGGTGTGTGTGGTTGATACTCGAAACCAGGGGAGGGAGGGGAGTGAAGAAACCAGAGAGGGATGGAGAAAGCAACACCGTGGCTTTTTTTTTTTTTTTTTTTTTTTTTTTTTGGGTTCCTGTACCTGTGGATTCAGCTACTTGTAGATCAAAACCTCTGGGTCTGGGGAGATGGCTCAGTGGGTAAAGTGCTTGCTATGCAAGCATGAGGACCTGAGTTCAGATCCCCAGCCCCCACTTAAAAAGCCTGGCATGGCAGTGAGCATCTATAATCCCAGCACTGGGGAAGAAGAGACAGGACAATTCCCAGGGTTCACTGGCTAGCTAGCCTAGCCAATCGGTGAGCTCCAGGTTCAGTGAGAGACCCTGCCTCAAAAAATAGGGTAGAGACTGGTTGAGGAAGACACCTGATGCTGATCAGACACTGACTTTTACAGCACATGGATATTCATTTGCTCTTGATCTCTGTCTCTGTCTCTCTCTCTCTGTCTCTCTCTGTCTCTCTGTCTATCTCTGTCTCTCTCTGTCTCTCTCTGTCTCTCTTTCTCTTTCTGTCTCTCTCTGTCTCTGTCTTTCTGTCTCTGTCTGTCTCTCTCTGTCTCTGTCTCTCTGTCTTTGTCTCTCTGTGTCTGTCTCTCTATCTCTCTGTGTCTGTCTCTCTGTCTCTGTCTCCCTGTCTCTGTCTGTCTCTCTGTCTCTGTCTGTCTCTCTCTGTCTCTGTCTCTCTGTCTTTGTCTCTCTGTGTCTGTCTCTCTGTCTCTCTGTGTCTGTCTCTGTCTCTCTGTCTCTCTCTGTCTCTGTCTCTCTGTGTGTCTCTCTGTCTCTGTCTCTCTGTCTCTCTCTCTGTCTCTGTGTCTCTGTGTCTGTCTGTCTCTCTGTCTCTGTCTCTCTCTGTCTCTCTCTGTCTCTCTCTCTCTCTCTCCTCCCCAGATTGCTTCTGCACTGAACACGTTATCCTTACTCCCTTAGCAGTGCAGGATGCCAGCTGTGTCCACAGCATCTACATTATGTTAGGTGTGCCTAGTTCCTAGAGACTCCAAAGTCCATGGAACTCTTTGGAAGTTCCATGCAAACACTGTGCCATTTTACATAAGGCACTCAAAGATACTTGAGCACCCACAGATTTGGCAGACTGCAGGGGTTCTGATCTGAGGGAGACTGCATATTCCTGCCGAGACACAGCATCTCGTTACCCAAACAGACTCCTCAGGCCCCCTTCTCCTGGCCAGACTCGAATGAGACCCACTGGCCTTCCGAAGGGTCACCCAAGGTCAACTCCCTCACCCTCCCCGGCCCCTTCTGACACCCGGGCTCCGACTTCAGAACAGTGAAGACACAGAAGGGTGGCGACCTGATCACCAAGAGCCCAGAAATCCCAGAAGTAGGCACACCTCCCTCGTCTCCGCAGACTTAGACCAGGCACCTCTGCAGAGAGTGTGGGAAATGGGGTCCTCTGGATCTGGGGAGCCCTGGAACTCAAGGAACAGTGCTTGAAGGGTTTAGGAGTTTCTTCAAGGATAAAGATCTCTTCCCAGACACTCTCCAAGGCATTCTCTTTCTTAACAAGCAGCTTTATTTAACCAAACAAAGAACCTTACCAGCTGAGGTGTGAGGAGGGCTGTCAGATGCTGTTGTGGGGAGAAAAGCAAGAAGTGAGCTGAGTGAAAACACAGGGCAGCTGAAGGTCAAGGTGGAGGCGCCCCTCCCCAAGGCCCCTGAGTCATTCACCATGGCTACCCCACCGCTCCTCGCTGCTGACCTGTCAGGCTGAGGGTTGTGCTGACCACAGGTGCAGATGACCCAGCTGTGCTTGGACCTGAGCAGCTACCCAGCCATCCTGAGATCTGTTTCTTCTGACTGATAGAATGAGGACATTCCCCTCCCAAGTCAGGTCTTCCCCAGCTAGGCGAACTCCCCAGAGGAACCCCTCAAGCGGCCAGCTCACCTGACCTGAGGCCATTCAGGGGACCTGATGTATGCTGTCCTCATGGCTCTGAGACTTGGTCTCCTCATTCTCGTCCTCTAGGAAGAGGGCCACTCAGGAGACCTGGGCTGCTGGTCTGGAGACTTTCACATATCCATCTGATTGCAGGGGACCCACAGTGTAGTCATAACCAGAAAATGATGGCCACCAACATCTGGGGAGGGGTCAGCTTGGACAAACTCTTCCATTACTTATTCCTCACAGCAAACTGGCCAGAAGCAAGGAAGGGTTATTTCTCTCTCCTGAGTGACAGATGACTTGCCAAGGACGCCTTGCTGTAAGAAGTGGAACTGGGCTTTACATGTTGCTACATGTTTTTTCTGCAGACAGCATTTCACAGTGCAAAGGGAGTTTTCTAAAGGACGGCTACAGAAAATAGAGGTGCTCCATTTAGAGAAAACATGATGCTGTAGCCCCTTTTCTGTTGCTCTAACAAAATACTTGTGACTGTATCATTTACAGAGAATTGAAGTTTACTAACCAGGCATGGTGGTTCATACTTGTAATCCCAGCATGAAGCTAGGGCAGGAGGATAGCGAATTTGAGGCCAGCCTGGGCTACATAGCAAGACTATATCTCAATAAAAGAAACCTTTATTTCTTTCTTGGCTGTAGAGGCTGGGAGTCCAAGCTGATGACTCTGGTATCTCTGCATATGGTGAGGGCCTGGTGCTAGATGTTCACCAGTACTGCAGAGGCAGCGCACAAGAGAGAGCTTGCTTTAATAACAAACTCAGGCCTCTGGAAACACGCTGATCTGGTAATCCACCACGGATCAGTCTGTTCACAAAGGCAGCACCCTGAGTACCCTCACCTCCCAGTCACCTCCCAAAGGTCTACCTCCCAAGACTGCTGTAATGTGAAATCTTGGTCAGCATGCAAGCCAGGGCACCCAGGGTAAACTAAGCCTGCCTTGCAATGTTTAACACGGCAGAATGTGGAATGCCATTCACAACCATCCTGTGTCATTCCAAATGTGGGAAACCTGAACCCGGCGGGCTGATGCTTCTGAAGTTCAGATTTGGCTCAATAGAAAGAATTCTCAATAAAGAAACTGCTGGAAGCCAGAGTGTCCTCTGGAGGGGAGCTCAGTCGCTCCTCATTTAACGAAAGTCCTCCCTCCCGGCGGGCTGCGGTCAGGAGTTCCCAAGACGGGCAGCATCAACCAGCTCCAGAGGCGAGGGGAACATGGACCAGTGGGGTCCTGTGGGCCACCAGGCTTGAGATTGACATTCCAGTTTTGCCGTTAATTAGCCAATGACCTCGGAGGTCCGCCTGACCTCTCAGAGCCTCCTTTTCCTCAGCAGAAAATGTTACTGCATGTGAATCACCCAGCCCTGAGCCCAGCTTTCCCTTAGCCTTGAGAAAGGATCGTCATCATTAATAAAGGGATTCTTCCAGATTTGAAATGCTAAGACGTTTTCCACCCATGAACACGTGCTAAGCAAGGTCATGTGTTTGTTCTACTAAAGTCTGCTCTCTCTTGCTTGCAGTCACTATGATCCAGGCCACTCTGTGGACAGGTCCACTTTGGCATGTTGGAGCTCTAGGTTTGGGAGGTTGGGAGTAGGTCTGCTCCACATGCTTCACCCTCAAATCCAGCGGTGTGGGATCTGCAGCAAAGGTTGGAGACTTTGCAAAAGACAAGAAGAAAATAGAAATGACCATGTAAGGGGCTAGAGAAATGGCTCAGCAGTTAAGAGCACCGGCTGCTCTTGAAGAGGACCTGGGTCAGTTCCCAGCACACACACTGGATGACTCACAATTGCCTATAACTCTAGATTCTGGGGATCTGCCACCTTCTTCTAGACTCTGTGGGTACCTGCACCCACATAGCATACACTCGCACAGACACATAAATAAAGACAAAATAAATCTTTCAAAAAGAGGGCTGGAGAGATGGCTCTGCAGTTAAGAGCACTGACTACTTTTGCAGAGGACCCATGTTTAATTCCCAGCATCCACATGGTGACTGATAACCATCTGTAACCCCAGTTCCAGAGGATCCAACACTCTCATCTTGGGCATTGCATGTCCTCCTTGGGCATTACAGGATGTGGGTACACTTATATACATGGCACTTGGTAGGAGGGCATTTCCCACACCACTAAAGACTCCACGGTGGCCCCTGGAGACCCATGTGGCTGTCTCTCTTGGAAGAGTCTGAGAAGGGGACTTTCCCCTGGAAATAAGTTCCACCGAGAGAGCCACACCCACTGAAGGGAAGAAGATTTGACCTACCTGCACACTGGAGGACCTGCTTGGGGACCAAGGGTCGGGGTTACAGTTAGGGTGAAAGGTCAGAGTAGCATCTCTGAGAAACTCAGGGGTGTCAGTTTTCTCACTGCTGTGTAAGGCAGAAAGGGTTTACTGTGGCTCACAGTTTGAGGGGATACAGTCCATCAAGGTGGGCAAGGCTTGGTGGCAGAAGTATGAGGTCACTGGTCATGTTGCATCCTCAGTCAGGAAGCAGAGAGATGACTGCTGGTGCTCACTTTCTCTTTTTTATTTGGTCCAGGACCTCAGCCCGTGGGTTGGTGCGGTCCACATTCAGGGTGGGTCTCTTGGCCTCAGTTAAACCTTTCTAGAAATACTCTCTCAGACACACCTAGAGGCATTTCTCCTAGGTGACTCTAAATTCAGTCAAGCGGACAGTGAAGATGAACCATCACATTACCCTTCAAGTTCTAGGTCCAAAGTCACCTCGTGAGAGAAGCCCTCCCTGATTTGCCCCCTGGCTGAATCAGGCTCTGCTGGCCTGGGCCTCTCCCAGCTATGATATAAGCATCAAGTTTTCTAATGACTATATGTCTATGTTTCTTTTAGTCTCCACCCCCTTTCAAGGCAGAGACCCAACCTCCTGATGACTGAACCCACGGTCTGCAGCAGCAAGGTTTTATTTATATATAGTTGGTTGTTTGAGGCAGGATCTCACTATGTGTCCCAGAATTGCATCAAACTCAGGATCCCCCTGCCTCAGCCTCCACAGTGCTGAGATGACAGGCATGTGCCATCGGGCCTGGTCTTGCTATGAGGGTTTTAAAAGGAGGTTCCAAAATCCCTCTAAGAAGGGTGAGATTCAAGTATACATGTGTGTAGGGTTCGAGGGAGTGTTTCCATCTGGCTGGTCTGGGGGGGGATCCTCTCTTGATTTTCATGTAAATTACCAGGGAAACCTTGGCCATGGCAAGGCTGGGCAGGTAAGGCTCCATGGGCACCTGGCAAAGCGCTGTGATTGACACATCAGGAAAACCCACAGCCACGCTCCAGTGCATCCACCCGCTGGTCTTCCTGACCTACATCTCAACCAGAAATTGCCATGATTATTGGCTCTCCTGATTCCTGCCAGCTCCCTCTTGCAGGCTGTTATCTGTGCTCCCTACACTCCAAACGGTAGCCCTCAGGGGCATCTGACTGGCATTCACTGGCTGAGGGAGGGCGACCTGAAGCGGTGCTACTCTGCGGATCCCCAGGGCAGACTCACGGAGAGGCTAGCCATCAATTTAATATGACTCTCTCCACTTGGAGCTGTTGTGTCTTTAGGGACCCCTGACCCATAGCCATACACGTATATGATGAGCTGGTGAAGTTTGCACAGCTAGCCACCACAAGGCCCTTCCCTTGGGCACTGAAAGCAGAAACGCTTAATGTTGTTATTTATATTAGCTTTTTTACCTCATTCATCCCAGCAGGCAGCAGGAACTATGAGTCCCATTTCCCAGCCAGGAGCAGAGGAAAGGAAAAGAAAGGGAAGGTCCTCTGCACCTTGTGTGGACCACGATGGACAGCACTGGAACCCAAACTCAGCCTCCCAGCCTAGGGCGCATTCCCTCAGCCAGCCACGATCACCACCAAATGCTTTCTACTTGTGCTGTGGGTGTCATCCAAAGCCCTCTCAACCCGAGCCTCGGCTTCCTGCACTGCCCACGTGAGCATGCCTACCTTCCTTCTTCCTAGTGGCTGGTCACATGGATTCATGACTCTCTGCATGGGTACGGATAGCAGGTGCAGACACCCGGCCACCTTTGTAGTCATACCAGTAGCAGAGGGGCGTACTGGCCCCCAAGCAGCTCCGACCACGTGGAGGAGGCGGTGAGGCAAGTAGGGGCGAGCCCAGCCGGTGGGGAGCGGGGAGGATGGTTGAATAGTTGCTATGTCATATAAATGATAAACAATAATAATAACATCGGTTCTCGTGTAATGAGAAAGACTACAGAGACGGGATTACCTCAGTAATGGGCTGCGGACGTCAGGGAGTCATTTGTTCTTGAAGGAAGAGCTGAGGGTTGTGCTTCTCTCTCTCTCTCTCTCTCGCTCTCTCTCTCTCTCTCTCACACACACATACACACACACACACACACACACTACTTGATGCACTGGCTGATGCAGGTCGAGCTGGGGTGCAAGGCACAGGTGTAGGATTCAGAACAGGAGAGTGGAGAGCATTGTGGCTTCTGGTCAATACTTGGGTGCATAGTGGGTTTATATTTCCCAGCTCCACTGTGTTTTCTGAGCCATTGGGGAAGTACTGGGTGTTACTCCAGCTGCAGTCCTATGAGGACAGGTGCGCGATCCTTGAGAGTCTCCCACCCCGACCGGTCCTCAGCTAGACAGGGGACACAGAAATTCAATCACATATTACCAGCCTGGGGCCTGGAGTGTAGCAGAGGGGACATAAAGGCCCCTATGCACAAGAGGGGGGTCAGGGGGGAGAGAGAGACAGAGAGAGAGACAAAGAGAGAGAGGAGAGAAAGTTTGCAGTCACTTTGAGACACTGAGGACTGTTGTCATTGTTATCACAGCATACATGTCCAGTCCTGACCCCCAGGCTGCTTCTGTCTGTCAGGAACAAGTCCCAGACTGAGGACTTGTCACTTTATCTTCAGTCACAGCCCTTAACCAGAGACACCCCAGGTCAGTTGGACTCCACCCCTAAGTCATAAAAACTGTTCCTTACCAGCTTTGTTTTACAGTCTGTGACCTGCTCTAGAACTTCCAAGTCTCCACCTAGTTCAGAAAGTAACCTCTGGTAGAGTGCCAGGGAGCGGAGGGTGGGGAGGGGGTGTCTGGAAACAGGTGGCCGGACTGGAATTGGCCTCTTCAAAGATTTTCAGGTTTTAGAAAAACCTCAGGGCATTGAAGTTTGGGCTCAGAGCCTTCTGGTTATAATAACTGTGCTCACCCATCCCCCTATGAATGAGGAGGGAAACTGAGGTTCATGTGTTCAAGGTCCCCCAAGACATACTGTGGTGTAATTGTAACTTCCTTGAAATCTCTTTCTCTGAGTTCTGGAATCTTCGGGCACTGTCTCCATAGTACGCTTACAGAGGTACAAGGGGTAGAGTAGACTTTGCAAGACAAAACTGGTCCCTGGAGTCCAGTGTCACAGCCCAGGGATGATGCACAGCCTCTGTCAGCTGGTGAAAATTCCACCTGCTGATTATTCAGCCATGAGATCAGTGGAGATACATCTCATTGCCTCCCCCCAGAGTCCCTCCCTATTGGCTAGAATCATGAGACTCCTGCTCTGTGACCTCTGACCTCATCAGGTTGCTTTCTTGCTGGAAGGTTCTGTTTTTTGGATTTGGAATCAATCCAGGGAAGCCCTTGTCTGGGTCAGTTTTGGTGACCCTGTGGCTTGGTTTCTGCATAGACCTCAGTCTTCTGCCCCTCCGGTGGATCTGCCACATGTTCACTAGGCAGCCAAATAGCTCTTGTGACCTCAAAACAATCTGTTTTTAAAACGTGTCTCAGCATCTTCAGCCAGAACAATGACAAAATGGTGATCACTGATCATCCCTGAGCAGTGTCCTCTGGCCTCCAGGCATGTCTGTTGCTGTCCTCTCTGACACCCTCAAGAGCCAGTGAGATTGTTTTCCTGAGGGGGAAACTGAGGCACAGACCACTTTGGGGATGCATGAGAAAGGGAGTTCCCTTGGGATGCCACCCGGGGTCTGTTCCCTTAGCCATGGGGTTGTGTGGCTTCCTGGATGGGATTTCAAGGTTCTCAAACTCGGGCATGAGGCACAGAGGGACATGACACCATCTCGCCCCTACAGTAGTAATGGATCCACCCTCATCTGTTCTACCCCAGGCCTGGGTGACTTTAGGTCTTCACCAGACCCCAGAGCCTCCTCCTGCTCTTTGCTGAAGAGTGGGGTCTCCTTATCATCACAGGCTCTTTGGGGGAAAGGAGCCCTGCCCCTGCCTCAGGCATGCCTGGCACAAATTCACAAAGCTGGATTTGAGGACTCAGTATCATACTTGGCAGACTGAGGCAGGAGGACTGTTGTCATTTGAGGCCTGGAACTTACTATATAGACCAGACTAGCTTTGATCTCACAGAGATCCACCTGCCTCTGCTTTCTGAGTGCTAAGATTAAAGGTGTGGCCACCACGCCCGAATTGGTGCCCCCAGATTTGTTGCTACACACCAACTGCATCAAGAGGCTCCTGTAATGGTCTTTTGTCACAGGCAGTAAGTATCAACTGGTCAGATCACGGCTCTTAGGGGGGCTGAGCCTGCCCAGGTGGGGACAACCACAGGGCACTGGCACATGGAGGGAACGAGAGCTTTATACTCCACCCAGGCTGCATCCTGGGGGCTCTGGGTCCTGAGAGCCCTGCAGTAAAAGGAGATATAGGGGGTCCCAGGCCCCCAGCTTCCATGACTTCCCTTCATCACTGGGGTGCCAGCTCCTTCAGCCACTGTCTTCTTCCTCTTCCAGCCTCTCAGGAGGCCTGTGGCTTTTCATCTGATTCCCTGCTGGAGGCTTCCAGCCCGAGACCAGCAGGCATCAGAGAGTATCGGCCCAAGGACGCTGGGACAGGAAGAGCCTTTGTCATTTGACCCCCATGGGTACACCAGCCTTGGCATCCCCCTCCTGCAGAAACATCTTGTCTGGCAGAAGCTCCTACCTGGCGAGGCTGTGCTTGGCAGCAGGTGGCCCCGTGTCAGTGAGGACACGAGCTGCCCGTCCACCCCAGTCTCCCACGTGACCTGTGAGATGCTGTTTCCAGGGGAATCTGTGGAGTTTTCCCTTTGTCTCTTTTCCCTCTTCTCTACCCAGCTGGATGCAGAGAGGCATCTGCCCTCTGCAGTGGGCAAGGATCTGCCTGGGTCAAGGCTCCTGGTATCCTGCCACCAAACTGCCCCCATCCCACCTTGGTTTCACAAAAGTGTGCTGCTGATACACTCAAGAGCTGTGACCATGCTCCTCCACTGTCCTGTCACCCAACAGTCGCCTTGTAGGGTACCCAGGGGACGTGACTGCTGCACTGGGTCACCTAGACTCTTCTTTCTCTCTGGCTCTCAGCCCTCTCTCCCAACATTGCTCCAGGCCAGCCCCACCCGAGGGCACCAATCCCACCAGGAAGTCTCTCAGGGTCAGCTGTCCTTCCCACTGACTGTGGACACAACCAAGGGCACCAGTTGAGCTCACGGGGGAGGTGTGGCATCCTGGCAGGGCCTCTGGTCAGCACCAACCCAGTGCCCACAGGGTCAGGCCTGGAGAAGGCTGCGGGCAGACAGACGTGGGCACTGCCCCAGGGAACCTGAATGGAACTGGCTGAGGGGAGGGGAGCACCAGGAGCCATGCTAACAGCCACAAAGGAGGCAGGGAGGAAGGTGTAGGTGCCTCCAACACAGGGACAGACAGGGCCACTTGGAGAGTACAGAGCCTGGCCCTCAGGATGAACTGTCCACACAGCCTCTGAGACTCTGGTGGAAACTGAGAAAGAAAGGGTGTTGGGAGCCCAGGCTGGAGATCACAGCATGGCGCCTCGTCCAGCATGGGCTGTGAAACGCCTGTGTGCCCCCTGGAAGCATAGTGGACAGAGACCAGAGACATGTCTCATCCCCATGCTCAGGGTCTTGGAGGCCTGCAGAACATGGAGGACAGGTTGGGTAGCTGTGGACATCTTTCCTCTCCTCCACAGGACTTTATATTCCATTAGGATGTGGTTTGGCCTGATCCTTCTCTGGTACCCCTGAAGTCAGGCCCTCTACCTCCCTGGGGTAGGCACTGGCCTCCACCCACCTCTCCCTCCTGCCTCTGTCTCGCCACCCTGCCATCTGGCAGACAGTCTACCAGTCACAACTGTCATGTCACCCCCACAATGGTATGTCACAAACCCTCATGGCACCTCCACAAGGAAGGGACTGTCGACTCCATTTGGTAGATGTGGGAACTGAGGTCAACAGACAAAATCAGGCACAAATCAAGTTGCTGGTCTGGACTTTCCAACTCAAGTTCTAGTGCCCATGGCTCCTGTGTGGACCCCAGCTGCAGCTCCCCAAACACCACTTATTCTAGAGAATTCCTTGAGTGTCATATTCCACCAGCATCCCCAGAAAGCTAACTCTGCTTTGATGGTTTCCAACACACCGCAGAGAACATGCAGGGCCCAGGCTGGGCAGAAGCCCAGCGGGAGAAGCCCAAAACTCTTTGCGAGACAGAGCAACTCAGAAGTCACTCTGAACTCCCAGCCCATCACTGCCAATCTGAGAGGCAGGAAGACTAACTGATGGGGGAAAGCCCACTCTTAATTACTGCGGGAGGGATGGGGGGAGCAGGAGGCAGCCTCTCCATACTTGGCAGATCTTTAATGAAGCTTTTAGCATGCTTAAAAAAATAAATGAAGAGAAAGATTTTGAAAGCCCCTTTAAAAGACTTTGGCAGGTCTGATTAGTGGTTTTGAAAGCTCTAAGCCGCCACTTAATCGGCCAAGCCCATCAACAGCTGGTGAACGGAAACAGCCATGCAGCCGTCTGGCTTGGCCTTTCCCTTTTCCACAGACCTTTTCCAAGGTGGCCCGCTGGCCCCAGTGGCATTGACCCCCATCTGCTGCCCAAGTTGCCCTGCAGATAGAGCTGTGCCAAGTGGGCAGATGGACTCGGAGAACTTCGGGCTCCTGCTGGCTTCTTTAGAATGATGGAAGCCCTCACAGACAGGGAGCCAGAGGGACCCAGTGGGACAGGCTTGGGGAGCATGGAATAGAAGGCCCCACAGCAAAATCCTTGGGTGGGATCTGGCAGTATCCTCTGTGCACACGCCTGTGTGTGTGTGTGTGTGTGTGTGTGTGTGTGTGTGGTGTTAGATGAGTGGTTTTGTTCCCACCAGGGCCTGTGATGTTTCCGCCGGTTTGCAGCCCTCTCCCCGACCACTGCCTGCCCCACTGGCACAGTGAGTTGGGCTCCTGGGGCGGACTTGGGGAGGGAAGGCTGTGCTGGGATCACCATCTGTGGAAAAAAAAAATACCTTCAGAGATTATTTGAATCTCAAGCAAGGACGGCTCCCCTGTGCCGGCCCTGCCAGTGTGCTGGAGTTGAATGATAATGTTCATTTATAGCTAATGAGGGCCCCTCTTCAGCTGGCTGGTCACAAAGAAGTTGGTACAGGAAAGCTCTCCAGGATGAGGGAGTGACCCAGTCACAGCCCCAGACTCCATGGCACAGATAGCTCAGGCCTGCCTAGGTTAGGGGAGTGGGACAAGCTGGCACCCAACCAACAGACATCCCGCCATGACCCTCTTCAGCATCCAACCTCAACAGACCCTGATGGGGAGTGGTCCCCTTAAAGGGGACAAGGAGGAGGTCCACGTTGGTCTCCACAGCCTTCCCTGGCTGGCCACACAGCCTCTGGGGGAGTCAGGTGGGAGGGGGTGTTGGTGGGTGAGGGGCACCAACTCAGCCCCCCATGCCCACCCCAGCTCACCCAGAAGTCCCAGCTTGTTGGAGTCACTGGTGAACACTCGTAGGTGGCGTCAGCAGGTGCAAGCCATCCAGCCTGGTGCATCCCTCTCTGTATCACAGCCTAGTAGACTGCCGACCCATCTCCCAGGTTCCTCTGCAGCTAGCACTCAGATCCAAATGCTGAGCCTACCCAAGGCGTGTGCTCCCCTGACTTTGGGGTGCAGACACAAGGCAGACAACCTCTGTGTGACATCTGTTTGGTGAGTCACGTCAACCTGGGTTCCCTGGGCTCTTCTGCTTGAGTCTTGGATGTATGGAAGAGAGTGGAGTGCGGAGCTGACTTCCCAATCCCTGGGTCACATCACCAGGGGTCCTTTCAGCCTCCTCTTGCACCCTGCATACACAAGCATGTGTGTACGGGATCAGCAGCAGGATCACTTACAACAGTGGATGAATGCCACTCTGTCCCCCCAACCCCACAGAGCAGCAGCTGATTCTAGCCTTGCAGTTCTGGGGTTCAGTAGCAGATGGCACAGAGGACAAGGGAGCATCACCTCACTATAGTCTAGGGCTGGACAGCAAGGCCTAGGAGGTGAGGAGAAGCTTGTGAAAGACCTGGAATGCAGCAGCCTGCTGAGAGGGCAGCAGTGCGGGGGGCCTGGGCACCAAGGCATTGTGGAGCCCACCTGTGGGGAGCCAAGGCATCTTCTCCACTCTTGAGGGCTCCTGGCAACCCTGCCATGGTCCCACCCACCCTCACCCTTGGCAGAGGCTACTAGGGAGCAGTGCTAGAGCAAGGTCATGGGTCAGGAGACCTGGGTTCAAATCCTGCCTATGACCTTTGTAGCAGTGAGTGCTGGTGAACTCCTCAGCATTCCTGGACTCAGTGTTGTCAGCTGTACAATGGGCACTCTGCTGCAAAGCAAGAGGACACTTACAGAGGCAGGAACAAGGAATGTAGGACACCCAGGCCCTTCTGGCCACTATTACCAGCACCAGTGGCACCTACTCGGTCCCGTCCTGTGTCCCCTAGGCCATATGCACGAGATGACCTCACCCCTGCCGGGATGCCCAGCCCTTCTGACATCTGCTATTTCCATTCAGCCCTTCACATGAGGAACTAATTTTAATGAGCAAGATGGACTAATTCTAAACCCTATCTTTCTCCCTTGTCCTGTTTGTCATTTAGAAACGGAAACAAAAGACATTCTGGAGTTCAGTCAAACATTTACCAAATTAATTCTCAAGAAATTGTCTGAGATTCCAAGGGCCAGTGGGTTCTTTTCCCCTCCTTCCTCTTCCCTAACTGTACTACATCAGAAAGTAATTGCCTGATTAAGGAACTCAAAGCTCACAGAGTGACACATCTTTTAAAATTAGAACATGCCTGCCAACGGACACTTATGCAACGGGTTCTCTCTCCCAAACAACTCGACTCTGAAGGATAATGAAAGACAGGCAGGAGGGAGGACCAGGGGTGGGGGGGAAGAAAAGCTGAATGGTGAGCCAAGGAAGCATGTCTTTGGAGACCAGGTTCTGTCCCATTTCTGCAGGACTTCTCTCCTGACCCCTGGGACCCCTAGCTGTTCTTCCTTCACACACACACACACACACACACACACACACACACACACTCACACACACACACACACACACACCTTCATTTGTACAAACCAGGGCTTATGGGAAGATGTGAGTTCAAATTCTGGTGGTAGGAACTGCACCCTAGAATGGACAGCAGGAACATGGGGCTCCTGAAGATCTGGACACCTCTCCTCTGGCCAGCAGAAGAAACGGGTTAGGAACTAACAGTGATGGTGGGGAAGGGCACTGGGAGGATCACAGTGTCTTGGATGTGTGGACGAGAGTGGGGTACTGAGCTGACTGCCCAGTCACTGGGTCACATCATTAAGGGTTCTCCTGCCCCTCCTCTTGCACTGTGTGTGCATGCGCAGGTGTGTGCATCATCAGTAACAGCCCAGACCCGGATGGCAGGTCACACTGAGGCCTAGAAGGTCTCTGCCCTGTGAGGTCTGAGCTTAGGGCGTGGGGCAGTACAGGCAGACAGGCTTAGCCAGGGTGGCACTATATTTTGTTCCACATCATCAGACGATGGGCAGTGAAAGGGAGGTCAGAGTCTCGGATCCTTGTGTAGATGTGGAGATGGCAGACAGAAGCCACCCTGTGCCCTCAACCCATAGGGCAGTGGCTGAGGTCATGGTTCCTGTTCTATAATGGTGCAGCCCATGCTGGGCTTCCCTCCCAAGAAAACTTGGTCCCCAAACTCAGGTCCTTCTTCGAAAGCTCAGGCTCTGCACCCTGAATGGCTGCCTCCTTTTCATTGCATGTGCCTTTCCTAGAGCCAAAGGGGCTGCACCCTCCCTCTGAGCCACTGCTTCCCTCAACCTCCTTCTCACAGCAGGGGTGGCCACATGAGACATCCTGTTCTGTGTGTGCGTTTCTATCTGTGTTGTCTGTAAGAAGAAAGGGCTCAACTGGTCTGCCTTCTTCTCTGCCTTCCCATTCAGAACAGATCTTGCATATTGTCTGCCCAAGTAAATATTTGCTGGTGAAAGGACAGATAGATGAATGGTGAGCTAGAAGGAAAGAAGGAAGGAAGGAAGGAAGGAAGGAAGGAAGGAAGGAAGGAAGGAAGGAAGGAGACGGCTGGAGACATGGCTGGATGGAGAGCTAGAAGGATGGATGTAAGTGGATACATAGATGAGTGGATGGAAAGGCGAATGGATGGATGAATAGATGTGTGGGTAAGTGAATGGGTACTAGATGGAAGATGGATGGGTAAATGGATGGGTGAATGGATGAATAGGTGGGTGGGTGAATGGGCAAATAGATAGATGATAGACAGATGAATGAATGCATAAATGGATGGGTAGATGGATGGATGGGTAGATGGATAATCAGATAGATGATGTGTAGATTGATGGACATGTTAGTGGATGAATGGGTCGCTGGATGATTAGTAGATGGTTAGGTGGATGAATGAGTGGATAGATGGATGGATGAGTAGATCGATGATAGACGAATGAATAGATAGATTGATGAGTAGATGGATGGATGGGTGGATGAATGATGAATGAGTGGGCAGATGATGGATTGATGGATGGATAGATAGAAGGATAGAAGGATAGAGGGGTGGGTGAGTAGATGGATGGATGGGTGGGTGGGTAAGTGGGTAGATGAATGAATGAATGGATGATGATTGGGTGGGAGATGATGGAAGGATAGATAGATGGATGGGTGTGTGGATGATGGGTGAGTCGGTGATTAGATGGATGGATAGATGAATGGGTAATAAATGTATAGATGGAAGGATAGATACACAGATAATGGATGATGGGTGGATGAGGGGATAGGTGAGTGGATGGATGAGTGGTGGATGCTGAGTGGATGGGTGAATAGGTGAGTGGATAGATGGGTGGGTATATGGGTGGATTGGTGGATAGATAGGTGAATAGATAGATGGATAGATGGGTAGATGGGTGACTAGGTGAGTGGATGGGTAGGTGAGTGGGTATAGGGAGAGAGGGAGGGAGGGAGGGAGGGAAGAAGGGAGGGAGGGATGACTGAAATGCAGCTGCTCACTGCCCCACAAAGGACTCTATACCCTTCTCAAGGATTGTGTCTTTAAGCTGTTCCTAACCCAGATTTCCTGGGGGAGTTGGAGGAAGAGTAGCTCAGGCTGGACCTCAGGAGACAAGAGTTATGGCCCTGGTGATGACTATGGTGAGACGTCTGCCTCCTTCGAGGCCTTACTTTCCCCATTTGAAACATGAAGGAGTCTGTCGTAAGATCCAGGAGACCCCACCTACCTCTAACTCATGGGAGTCTATAAGATAAATCTGAAGAAGCTCAGCACAAGATGCTCAGAGTCGTGGGTCTATACAGTTACATAAAACATCTAGAGTAGACGATTCTATGCAGACAAAGGCAGGAAGTGTGTTAGTGGGTGTCGGGCCAGAGGGGATGGGATCAGGGACAGTGAAGGCTAAGTAACCCCGAGTTACTTTTGGAGGTTTGAAATGAAAAATTACTGTATTGTAAATAATGTTAAAAGTTAAAAAAGACAGTGTCAGCCTGACTTAATGAGCTAGAAATGAGTGATTAGGGTTATGAGTCTAGATACTGTCCTTGTGGACAGCCACCCTTGTCCCCTCTGAGCCACCTGGGGCCTTTAAAGGAGAGAGGAGAGAAGGTCAAGGTCAGTCCAGGCCAGAGGGGTGGGAGAATGAGGCAGAAGTATTGAACAGCCCAGACAAAGCTCCTCTTTCCTTGTCACTTCCTTCTCAAGGCTAATTTGCAATTCCCTATGAGGGGGACCATGTCTCCTGTCAAGTGCCACTCCAGCTTCTGGCCAGGAAGGGGAGGTCCATCCTAACACTGCCTGTCCAAACCACTGGCTAATGACACTACCAACCACTCCCTAGTACCCTCCACGGAACAGACTGCCCCATGCCCTTTGTGTGTGCTCAACCCTCCCCACAGACATTCCAGGTGTGATTGTCAATCCAACACAATGCAATAGACTAAAATAGAATACCCCAGGCTGGGGAGATGGCTCAGAGGATAAAGTACCTGCTGTGTAAGCATTAGGACCTAAATTTGGGTCCCCAGCACCCACATAAAAGTTAGCATAATGGTGTGGGCCTGCAACCCCAGCACTAGGGGTGGAGGACAGGAAGCCTGCAGGCTAGCCAAAATGATGAACCTCAGGTTCAGTGAGAGCTCCTGTCTCAAAAACTAAGGTGAAGAGCAGTCCAGAAAGACACCTAATGTGACACACATACATGCATTCATAAATGTATATGCATACACACACAAACATCCCCCACATATACACAAAAGGGAGAGGGGGACACCGGAGGAATGGCTCAGTGGTTGAGAGCACTGGCTGCTCTTACAGATGATCTAGATCCCACCACTCACGTGGGTGGCTAACAACGGTCTGTAACTACAGTTCCAGGGGGTCCGATGTCCTCTTTTTGTGTATGAGGCAAAACACTCATACACGTAAAATAAAAAATAAAAATAAGAAAAATAGAATATCCCTTCCCCTACCCAGGATTGAGAAATGCCCAAGAGGTTAGTCAGCGCATCAATGTACCTGTGAGGGTGCTTTGGCGGCAACAGACTAAGGGGAAAGGTGCACCATGAACGTGGGCAACACTGATCCATAGGCTGGGGGCAGATGGATTGGAGTAAAAGGAGAAAAAGAAGAAACCAACACAATCCCCTGGCTGTTCTGCAAGAGCATGTCGGCCTTGAGTTACACAGACAAGCAATCTACCCCCATTCCATAGCAAGATGCTTCCAGTCGGGACCAGAGTGCAGCGGGCTAGGTGTAGATCTGTTGTTGGTCCTGACACACTAGAGTAGATGACTGCCCATAGATGACTCCCTCTCTCCCCTCTCCATCCAGGCAGGAGTGAAGAACCATGGGGAACTTGTTTCTTCCTTTGCTGGAAGGAGGAGAGAGGCATGGAGGCAGCACCAGGACCAGAGCCAAGTGTCCCAGACCCTTGTACAGAGCAGCCCCATACAGCCCTGCCTGCAGCCACCGTAGTCACTGCCATAAGGAAGTCTGGCTACTGCCAGGTGCCAAGGGCCAGGAGCTGAGACAGCCCATGAGAGTCTTCCATCCATGAGGAACATGGACTCTAATAAGGGCTGGGGAAACTGAGGCTGAGAGTGCCTCACCCTCAGATTCAAGTGAGCGGCATTCCAAATCCACCTCAGTCTATAGTGCTTTACACAGCACCACCTGCCTGCTGCCTGACTTGACCCCAGGCAAGTCACTTTCTCTTTGGATTTTTGTTCTCTCAGATATAAAGGAATGATAGAAACCCCTCCCCGCAGGCTGACAGGAGGACTACACAGGAATAAGTGGATGTGGCATGAAATAAAATAAATTTCAAATACTATAAATGTTATATATCAATGTTGTAACTCCCCAAACCACCACATAATACAATCAAACAGAACCTTCCTTCCTAGCCCAAGATGGAGGCAGCCTCAGCAACAGGACAGTGGGAGGTAGCAAGGAGCAGATGTCTACAGAGAGGATGCTGGGCTACGAGTAGGATGATCCTGTTGAAGGAGCTGGCACTCAGGAGGTGTCAACACGTGGCTGCCATTTCCGTGGTGAAAAACAGGCTCATCCCTACCAGCAACAGCAAGATCCCCCTGGCATGCAGGATGGACGGAGAGCAGGTAGCTAGGCTCTTGACTCTCACGTGAACCCGTGACTGTTGGCAGAGGAGATGAACATCTGTCAGCCCTGTCAGGCAGCTGCTTAGAGTCCCTGAAAACCTTTCAGCGGGTGCTCCACACTGTCAGCGCTTGTTAGTCCTTAAGATGGCAAAACACAGAGCCTGGCTTGTAAAGCCAGACTGACAGTCTACCCCAGATCCACACAAGTGACAACATCGAGGGCCACTGAAGGCCACTAAGTCCATATGACAAGCATGTCCTGACACTTCTGAGCCAGGCATGGGGTGGGTGGGGTCCACTGTGAACACATGCTCTCCCACCTGGGGGGACCCGCTGGTCTCTCTGTCCAGAGGGAAGTGGCTCAACTTTCCATGTGGACTTTCTTTTTTTTGTGTGTGTTGTGCATGCATGTGTATATGCCTGTTTGCATGTATGTATACATGTGTGTGCACATGTGTGTGTACTTTGGGAATCATTCATTGAGGCAAGATCTCTCAACCAAGCCTAGAGCTCACTGATATGGGGATTCATCATCACCTTCAGAGGTTGGAACTACAGGTGGGCCACTCTGCCCACCAGAATTTACACAGGTTCTTGGGATCCAAACCTGCTCCTCGCACTACACATAACAAGTGCTTTTAACCACTGGGCCATCTCCCCAGCCCCCTAAGGAGACTTTCTATTCTCCCCATTTGACACCCTTAGCCTCCCTTCACCTGGGGTATTCAGGCACTAAGTCTAGGACAAAACCCCTGGACAGGGCCCACAGCCTGGGTGCCAGGGTGAGTTGACGAGGCACAGAACTTTGTTCTGTTCTGCCTGCCTAGAAGTTCAAAGTCAAGGTCCAGCACCCGGAAGGCCTGTGGGTGTTTCATCTCCCCACATAGAAAGGGGAAGAGGCCAAGGAAGCACGAGCACCTGTGAGGGGGTCCGGGAGAACTCATCCTAGCGAGCACCCCACTCTCAGGAGTCACTCACCCACTCCCCTGATAGCAGCACTGGTCCGGGTGTGAGGGCAGAGCTCCAAGTCCTAGACAACCCCTAACAGTCTCTCCCCTCTCCATGGCTGCAGAGCCTGGTTTCCAGATACTGGGGGACAGATTCCAACTGTGGCAGATGTTGAACCACAGCCTTGAGGCCTGGAGAGCAGCTTCTAGCCTGCGGGCGCTGGAGCATCTGCGCAGGTTCACAGGCACCTGTGCCGTGGGAGGCGTAGACCTGGAAAAGGACCTCTAGAGGCAGATGATGCGCCTTTGGAGTTTTGGAGCAGAGCTGGCAGCCTATGAGATGATGCCCGAGCCTGGCAGGAAGGAGCAGTGGGGACTTGTTGAGTGGTGAGGGCGTGGGTGCGTGGTTAGGAGGGGCCAGAAGGAGGCTGGGCTCCGCTGGGAAACTCGATTTTGTGGGAATCTGGGTCTGAAATGAAATGAGCCTTCGGGGATGGAATTTAATGTCGCCTCAGAGCCTTCGTCTTCATTTAGGGCGACGTGATTGCATTTATCGTGGCTTCTCCCTCCACCCCGTTACATTTATTCTGGATTTATTCACTTATGAGTCTTGCAACAAGAAGTTGGAATGAGTAAATGCGCTTTTTTTTCTGAGCTACATTAATTTTGGAGAGAGATTTATTCTGCCCACTGCTCCCGTCATGACTGCTGATGAGCTGTAGGGACCCCGGTAGGACTGAGGCAGGTGGGCGAGGCTGGGGCTGGTGGCATGAAGATGTTAGGCAGAAGATTCTGACCCCAGCAAACCTGGGTCCAGACTTGGTGGGGCTGGGGGAGCGAGGGAGCCTGGCCTCATGGTGGAAATGCCTGTGGGGCTTGATTTATAACAACTGCTTCTGATTAACTAGCTCCAGAGACTGGCATCTGTCCCTTCCCAGTCAGTGCTCCTGGAGACCTTGGGAGCTTGCACTCTACCCACCTCTTAAGGCCTCAGATCTCTCACACCACCATGGGGACCAGCTTTGCCGCCCATGAACCACCCTCCTATCCCCAGAGACTTAAGTCTGATTTATTTATTGAGTAGCTATTTCCTCTCCATGGAAACCTTTTCTGGAGGCTCAGAAAGTAAACAAAACTCACAAGTCTCAGGAAGCTCCTGAAATGGGATTCACAAGGCTCCCCACTCAAGGTTAGATCAGCAGTAACAACTTCAGGGGAAAGGGGACTGTCACTCACCCGGTGATCTGGCTGAGCATCTTGTGGGGAGCTCCAGGGTGCAGCTTTCCTGAGTCCCCACCCAGGCTAGGGTGGGCTTTTAAGAGATGCACTGCCTTTGGATCACCCACATTCCCGTGAGGACACCTCAGTACGCTCATTGGGTCACTAAGCTAGACCCTGGTGGAACTGTTTGATCTGCCATCATCAGTGCTCTATCTGGGGTGTATAAAGTTTTGTTCATGCCTCCCAGGAAAAGTCACACAGCACATGGGCGAACCACAGGCACAAGCACTCCCGGGACCCATGGTCACCACCAGATGTGAAGGAAGGACGAGGAAAGAGTCTACCCACAGACACACGTGTAGCTTGGCCCTGGACACTCAGGTCTTGGGTTCTGGCCTCCACAATGGGGGCTTTTTTTTTGATGATTTAGTGATTTTTTTTTGTTTTTGTTCGTTTATTTTGAGACAGGATCTTGAATCTTGAACACGCCATTTGTCACATCTGCCTCCCAAGTACTAGGATAGCAGGCGTACCTCACCATGACCAGCCATTTATGGTCTTTGGAACCATGCCATTTGGGCCTCTTTGTTGCAGAAGCCATAGAAGGATGACACTGTCAGATTGCAAAGTGCACACTCCAGAACTACACAGTTGGGTCACCAATAAAATCAAACAAAATAACAAGACTGTTTTGTACCTCTTTAAGCTTACAGTTTTGTGTTGAGAGTGCATAGCTGTCCTCAGCCACATGCAGGCCATCTTGTGGCAACGTCAGAAGACTGCACATCAGTAGCACTTGTGGCTTAACTCTAATTAGCATTGTAAGCCCTTCACCGGGTATGTGGCACAGGGTGAGGCCCAAATGTGGCATGGTGAGGAAATAGGCTGGTATACCTGCTGGTGGGCATAGGGAGACGGGAGTACCATCACACCTAATAACAAATTCAGGAGACTCCAGGTGGTCAAAGTGAAGGTTATTTTATGACTTTGCAAAGTCAGGTGTCAGTCCAGAATGGCAGGGGTGCTGAAAAGTTTTTATAACCCCAACAAAGGCCCATCCTCCCTTTCCTCATTGAGTAATCAGGAGGGGAAGTTCAACGCGTCACCTGGGTCTTACCCTTCGTCTACCACGCCTGTTCGCTTATTTCTTAGCAAAGATAACACGTGATTCATCTCTACGTTTTGCATCCTATTTATTTTAGTGCTTATTGGGTGTATGACCTTAGGCAAGCTTGGATATTAGTAATTTTCTACTCGAAATTTCTAGTCTGGGTGGGGGAATGCCCCGACTGGCAGATACTAACATAGGTCCAGTGTTTCCCGATCATCTGTAGCTGACCCTCAGCTGGTTCGGGGCATTTTGATTTTGAAAATGGAACATTATTTTTTATTTCTTACTCAGGAGATAGTGGGTGACATTGTTTATTTCTGGCTCCCCTAAAGCAGAGGGGGAAGACTGAGTTTCTAGCTGCTCCCAGAGGCCTGTGCGCTGAAGGCTTGGTCCCTGGCCTGTGGTGCTGGTGGGACCATTGGGAGATGGAGGCTGATAGAAGGAAGGTAAATCATGGAGAGTGCCCTTGAAGGGATCCTGGGACTCCTCCCCTTCCTGTCTCTCTTTAGCTTCCTGCCTGCCATGAGGTGAACGGCCTCCTCCATGTCACCCTCCCTACAGGATGTTCCTCAACACAGGCCCCAAAGCATGGACTGACACTTCAGGAACCAGGAGCCAAGGAGAACCTTTCCTTCCTAGAAGTTGTTTGTTTCGGGCATTTTGTTGCAGTGGTTGGAGCTGACTGACGTGGAGGATGAGTGTGAATAGAGGTTTGTGGTTACAGAAAGCCTAGAGTCTTGCCTTGTAGCCTTTCACAGCCTCCCTCACTGTGGTCCAATCTATCCATCCACCAAGAAGAATGTGTAACATATGACCCACATAATGACCCACATCACACAGCCAAGGACCGGAAGCTGACGCTGAGACTGACTCTCCTGCCACTGGACTGAGGCTGGCCTAGGTGTGCTGTCCACCTCCAGACTGAGCTGAACCCAGGTCTGACCCCATGGGCACTCCATATGATGGGGTGGTATCCACCCCAGGCATCTTAACTCAGGTCACATTTTTGAGAGCACACCATGTGGCCAAGCTCCATCCCCTAGGAACAGGGTGATGTTCTACCACTGGCAGAGAGGGAGTTGTAATGGCTGGTGATCACATTATCTGGCTGCCTCCTCTGGGCAGGATCTGGTTGAAATGCCTGAAGCTTCTAGACACAATGGGTTGGAGAGGAAGGTCCAGAACTGGTTAAGAAACCTGAGCAAACCAGAGAGAGACGGATGAGAGGCTAGGCAGGCATCACAAGGCATCAAAACCAGTGACTAGAGCTGGCACAGAATGCAGGGCTATCCCCAGAGGCTGGCTGTCCCCATTCCCTGACCTCCACATCATCCGAGGACCACAAAGTCTGGCCTCATTTGCATCTATTATCAGCATGCAATTGGATGTAAATGGACGATGGGAAAGAAGAAAGGAAGATACAACCTAACTAACAGGGTCTAGCTGCCCTCCATCCATCACCCGATGCCAGCTGGACCCAGGGACCTCTTTTCTGTGCTGGAGTTGAACCATGTGGAGTAATGCCAGTGTGCTTGTGCCCAAATACTATAGCACCCCAACCCCATCATTATGAAAGTGGTCCCACAGGGTCACCCCGTCGAGGTAGTGTGTGGAATTGTGGCACCAAGCATAGATGGGGTGCTAGGCTTTTTGGGAGAGTTCTAAACATTTTGCAGTTTTTCTATATCCACAGCCCAGATTGCTCACTGGTCAAATTCTCCAGCTATGTCACATGCGTATTATGTATCAGGCATCTCGATGAGTGCAAGATTCCACAGTGTACAAGGCAGATGAACCCCACCTACTTACCCCAAGTTCATTGATTATTGATGAGCACAGATATTTAAGAGAGCAATGAATATACTTCTACTGGCAATGCTATGCAGGCTGCACAGGTTGTCATGGAAACACAAAGATGGGGTACAGGTCACCAGAGAGGGCTTCCTGGAGGAAGTGGCATCTAGCTGAAACTGGGTAGTGGCTCCATGAAGTGAAAGGAAGGGAGAGGAGGCACTATTATCGCATTGCAGGCTGGGGAAGGGAGTCACAGAGGTGGGGACCTCAGACACCCAAGGTGGCCCAGGTTGTGGCCCACAGTAGGAATCGAGGTGTTAGCTCCTTTTGTCTTCCTCTATAATATAACTGTCTTGTGTCAGATTTCAACTGTCCTGGGAGTTGGAAAGGCAGGACTCAAGCCAGCCCCGTGCAGGTGGAGGAAGGAGAACTCAGAGGAGACAGAGCCTTTCTGTGGTCACCAAATGCTGGGTAGGGATAAAGGGGCGAATCCCAGGCCACAGGCTCCAAAGTTCTGGATCTTTCACAGACAGCTGCCTTTCCCTATTTGCTAAAGCTCAGCAGGAAAGAGGGCAGTCCAGGTGTCTGTAGGGCAGAGTCTCACCTTCTCAGCCAGGTGTGAGCCCAGCACACCAAAAGCAAGCTATGACCAACAAACCAAGGCATCTACTCAACACTGCCCAAGAAGGAACGTACAACCCCTCCCCATCCCCAAGTCTCAGTTTCCCTATGAGGGAAAGTCATGGATACTTCTTTTCCTGTGATCGGTCCATACATGTTATCCTGCAAGGCCAGCACCTCCCTACCAACCCAAGGACGTCCCATGAGGCCCCCCCACTGCCTTCTTTATGTAGCCACAGACCAGGGTTTGGTCCCTCTGACTACACAGGGGGACACCCCTGCCAACAGCTTCATAGACAGAGAGCTCAAGCCCAAGCCCTCAGCTCACCAGAGGAGGGAGATCAGGTAGAGAAGGGGTATCTCTCTCAAGTTGATACCAGAAAGGGGGAGGTGGCCACCACTAGGATGCTGATATGCTGGGGCCACTGGCCACCTCCCCCTCCAGCAGCTTCAGGGCCGACTCTCAGCTGAGTCAGCTGAGATGCCAGTGGAGAAACAGGAAAAAGGAAGGCTGTCGGTTTCTTTATGACTGATAACACAAGCCCACGCATGCAGTCTATTTCCTTAGGGTGGGTGGAAGAATCAGTTTCCACATGCCTGAACCTTTTGTCGGCTACGTCTTGGTGCTGAGTTGTCCTTTTTGTAATTCTTGATTTCATCCCATCATAAGGCAGTGTGATAAAGCTGGTGCCATGAGGGGAGGCCACTGAGGTACAGAGAGGTTAAAACACTTGCCTGAGGCCACACAGCCACAGAGGTTGGGAAACAAACTTCCAAGTCAAGGTTGGTTTCTGGTTCATTGACTTTGGTTCCTGCCAGGTGGGTGAGGCTGGAGGGGATAGTTATCCATTCAAGCCAATTGCATTAGGGGTCCTGACAACAACAAAAAGCTCCACAGGGCAGAGATTAAGATAAGAAGAGCTTGGGCTTGCAGGGATCCATGCTGGGCTTAATTTACAATTCTGATATTTTGCTCATCTGGAATATTTTTTGGCACTGAATTTAATATTTTAACACATTGTCCGCTTGGCACACCTACGTAGAAGGGACCTCAGTTGAGGAATTTCCTCCGCTGGATTGGCCTGTGGGCGTGTCTGTGGGGCAGTTCTCTCAATTGTTAGTGAAGTAGGAGGGCCCAGCCCACTGTGGGCAGTACCACTCCTGGGCAGGTGGTCCTGGGTTTCTAAGAAGGCAGGCTGAGCACAGGCTAGGGTAGCAAGCCAGTAAGCAGTGTTCCTCCATGGTCTGTGCTCCAGGTTCCTGCCCTGAGTTCCCACATAGATGAACTGGGAGATGTAAGATAAAATAAATCCTTTCCTCCCCAAGTTGTTTTTGGTCAGTACTTTTATCACGGCAATTGGAAGTAATTAAGACACATACAGCACATTGACATTGTTTCTGAGCCAGTGAAATGGCTCAGTAGGTACAGGCGCTTGTTGCCAAACCCGATGACCTGATTACAATCCCTGGGACCCATGTGGTAAAAGGAGAGAACCGACTCCCACAGGTTGTTCTCTGACTGCCACACACCCCATGGCACATGCACATGTGCACGCACACATATATAAATGTAATAAAGAATTTTAAAAACAATTGCTTCCTTTCTTGGCTGAGTTTTGGTGCTCCTTGGTTTAGCCCCAAGGACTCCTAGTTAGCTTTTTTTTGTTGTATTGAAATGCTCTGGCCAAAAGCAACTTGAGGAGGAAGGGATTTATTTTGGCCTACACTTCCAGGTCACAGTCTATCATTGAGGCAAGTCAGACCAGTTTCTGGAAGCAGAAATTATGAAGGAATGCAGCATGCTGGCTCACTCACCAACCTGTGTTAGCTTTCTTATCCAGCCCAGTACTACCTGCCTAGGGATGGGGACACCCACAGTGGACTGGACCCTACATCAATTAACGATCAAGACAGTCCAGTACTACCTGCCTAGGGATGGGGACACCCACAGTGGACTGGACCCTACATCAATTAACAATCAAGACAGTCCCTGACAAACAGGCCCACAGGTCAATCTGATCTGGGCAGTCCCTCATTTGAGGCCCTTCTGAGGTGACTCTAGGCTATGTCCAGTTGACAGTTAAAGCTGAGTAGGTCACAACTGCAGCCCTGGCTGAGTCACAGAACCCTCCTTTGGGTCCTCTCTGTATAAGGGTGATAACAGAAGTATAAATAGCCAACCCCTGTTGTTATGTAGTTCCCAAGGTCTTGGGGGAAAGACGCCTTCCAGAAGCTCAGTTTCCAGAGCCTATTGGATGCAGCACAGAGCAGCCATAGGAACAGACATGTCACACTGGGGTCTGTTCTGAGTCCTGCCTCTGCTTCTGCAGCTTCCTGGTGGGGAGTCATGAGCAAGTTACTTCACCTCCTGGACCTCAGTTTCCTTCTCTCAGGGTGGGAGAGGTGTGATGGACCCCAGCTCTCAAGGTGGGCTGGCAATGGCAGGCTATCAGAGGCACCTGGCCAGAGACCAGCTGCTGCTAGGACCAGGGTTATGATATGTGTAAAAGCCCTGAGCACTGAGTGTATTTGGAGGAGTGGGATGGAGACAACTGAAGGGGCTGCTGGAGCTGCCAGGGGAAGGTGGTCATGAGGCCCAGTGGGGACACGTGGGAAGGGGATGGCTGTTGCTCTGCACAAGGAATGCTGTGTGGATGTGTGGATAGATGGATGGCGACATGCATGGATGGATACAGGCATGCATGATAGAGGAATGGAGGGTGGAGGGATGGATGCTTGCATGTGTGGATAGAGGGATGGTGAATGAGTGTATGGATACATCCATGGATATAGGGGTGATGGATGCATGCATGCTTGGGTAAAGGGATGATGCATGGATGGATGCATGCATGCTTGAATAGAGGGATGATGGGTGGGTGGAAGTGTGTATGGATAGAAGGATGATGGATGGATGGATGCATGGATAAAGGGATGATGGGTGGGTGGAAGTGTGTATGGATAGAAGGATGATGGATGGATGGATGCATGGATAAAGGGGTGATGGGTGGGTGGATGTGTGGATAGAGGGATGATGGATGGATGCATTGATAGAATGATGATGGATGGATGCCTACCTTGATAGAGGGATGACAGGTGGATGGATGTATGGATAGAGGGATGATGGACAAGACAATGTCAATGCTGATATTCAAGTGGGCAATTGAAAGAGTAATGATAAGATACGCAGAGCCTTGGTGGCCCACAGCCTAGGTGAGGAGCCAGGAGAACCACTCCCAGGACAATGTTACACAACCACAGTGGCTGCACTCAGATCCACAAGGACTCTGTGGAAGGCACAGCCTCCTTGCAAACATTGATACTTACAAATTAATTGATTTTTAACTACAGTAAAATACAAGTAGCACAAAATGTGCCACCATGTCCATTTTGAAGGCCATAGGCCAGTGGCAGAAGATACCGTGGATGACTAGCCAGCACCTCGCCTTTCTCCAGAACGACCCCACTCTGCAGAGCCAAAACTCTATTCTCAGTTCCCTCTCCCCCGGCCCCCTGAAAACTACCACATGAATCTGCTTGCTATGAGTGCCTCACATAAGCATGATCAAATACGTCTGTCCTTCCGGGACTGGCTCATCTCACCTAGTCTAGTAGGTCCTTGTTGAAACACTTGTCAGGTGAAATCTTACCATTTTGCGAGTCTTGTGAAACTTAATGGTTAGTGTTGTCAGCTTGCCAGGATCTATAGTCACCTAGGAGACAAGCCTCCAAGCTTACCTGTGAGGGACAGTTAAGGTTAGGTTACCTTCTGGGCATGCCTGTGGGGGATTATCTGGAGGTGGGAAGACCCACCCACTGTGGGTGGAGCCATTCCCTGGCTGGGACCCTGGAAAGTGTTAAGTGGAGAAAAGAAACTGAGCCACTGGCATGTATTCATCCCTCTCTGCTCTCCCACTGGAAATGGGATGTGACCAGCTGCTTCAAGCTCCCGATGCCTTGTCTTCTCTGCCATGGGGCACTGCACCTCAAACTATGAGCCAGGATAACCCTGTATCTCTTAAGTTGTGTTTTTCAGAGTATTTTATCACAGGAGCTAAGGCATGAAATATGTAGAAATGGATGAGTGGATGAGTGGGTGGGTACGTGGATGATGAGATCACTTGCTGATGATTAGATGACTGGACAGGTGGATATGTGTGTAGGTGGATGATGAGATCAGTGTATGGATGGGTGAGTAGGTGGATATGTGGATGAGTGAATGGATGGATGGATGGATACGGGAATGCGTAGGTAGATGAATGATGAATGGATGGACAGATGCATGGATGGATAGATGAACAGATGTATGGATGGATACAGGCATGCACAGGTGAATATCAGTGCTGATATTCAGATGGATGATTGAAAGAGATGTGGTAAGATATACAGGGCAACCTTTAGTGACTCTCAGCCTAGGGAGGAGCCCAGAAAGATAATCACTCTCAAGGCAATGTCACAGAATCACACTGAATGTGAACAAGGCCACGAGGACTCTGGTGAGGACATAGTGATGCCTATGGTTGACAGTACAGAGCCCTGGCCTTTCCTGCTTCATCTCAACCTGGCAGTGAGGGACCTGGAGTTTCTCCAGCATGAGCGAGAGGAGCTGGCAGCAGAATGGAGGGCAGTGCACAGAGCCCAGAACAGTGGACTGTGGAGAGGGACTGTGGAGAGAGGCTGTGGAGAGAGGTGGTGGCACTGTAGAGCAAGAAGCCCCTCACTTGCAACCCAGGACTTTTAGTTCTGAGCTATGTAATGCTCAGCCTCCCTGTGCCTCTTTCCTGAACTGTGAGCTAGGGTCCACTTCTGAGGCTCTTTCTGGGGACTTAGTGGAACTGTGACCATGATGTAAAAAGCTGAGGTGTGCTCTCAGAACAGGAGATCTCTTCCCAACACCTGTCTCCCTTCCCTTAGCTCCCTTCCCACTCAGGTCACTGAGCTCTCTCTCCACAGAAAGACTCAACTCTACGTCACTGGAGAGGAACCCCACAGCTCCCTTCTGGGGCCCCACCCACACTTCTGATTGGCAAAGGGAACCTCTCCCCTATCCCTCACTATTCTCAAATGTGCACCTGCCCTCTCTCTATTCATGAAGATCTGCATTGATTTTGCCATAAACCCTGATGAATTCAGCATGTGGAAGAAAATAACATTGATTCTCCTGCCTCGTAATTTGTCTGCGAACAGCAGGACCTGCTAATGACTTCCCCCAAGATTTACTCCAGGGAGTAGGGGGTATGGCTCTGTGTACCCACTGTGTGACCTCCTCTACACTCGGGCGTTCTTTGGCTCTTTAATGCCTCTGGTTGAAAATGGGCAGGTTTGGAAAACAAGGACCATGCCAGCTGCCACCTGCTCCCTATAGGGGAAGGAAGGAGGAAAGAGGATGGCAGAGGACCACAGAGGAAGCTGCGGAAGGGGAGACGGGCCATCAGGAGAGGAAGGAAGGAGGGTGACATTGCCAGACACCCGCTCTGCCCCACTCCCTAGAACTTCCTTCTCATGTGAAACTCATGATAATGAAACTGGTGCCATTAAGTCCATCGGAGCTCAGAGAGGTTGGATGAAAAGTTCAGCCTCACACAGCATTCAAAGGGCGACCAGAGCCATGGGGCTGAGGTGCTGTTGTGTCTCCCCAGGCCATTTCTTACCCTCCACTGAGGTTTAGACCATGTCTGCCAGAGGTATGTGGGTGGGCAGAATGATGTCTGTCACTTTCAGGCTGATCCTTGGAAACAGCCCCCAACCCTCTTACTCCTAGTGTGGAGACCTCTGATGATGAGGTTAGACTGGTCAGGCCTCTTCTGACATCTGATTGATGAGTGAGACTAAGAACATGTGACACAACCCAGATCCCAGTGTTACCATAACATAGTAACATTTATTGAGCACCTACTACATACCAAATACCAAACAGAGAATTCTGCATCACTATTTTCCATCTAAACCTTTGCCTGAGGCAGGAAACTGTTGGCCACAGCATAAAATGACCTACTCAAATGATCTGTACATGATCAGGATTCACATCCAGGCATCGCACTGCTCATACCCAAGTTCTTTTTCCTCCTGTCTGTCTGGCTTCTTCCAGGAAGAAGGAGGCAGAAGGACCAGAGGCTGGAAGGGGTGGTGATGGTGACAGGTGCCGCTGACTGGGCTCCTGATCCTGCATCTCCAGACGTGCTCTGTGTTCCCTAGTGTCATTTTTTTTCCATTACGTTTGGTTTTGGAAGTTTGCATAAAGGAATTGTGTATTTGTCAGACCTTTTGATCCTGTGAAAAAGAGATAAAAGAAACAATTCAGAAAGAGTTTGTGTGTATGTGTGTGTGTGTGTGTGTGTGTGTGTGTGTGTTGCTTGTTTATTCTGTTTTGTGTTTTTGAAACAGGGTCTTACACAGTAGCCCTGGTTGACCTCAAACTTGTGACTCCAGCCTCAGTCTTCCAAGTGCGGGGATTGTAGGTGCGTGTACTACGCCCAGCAGAAATGGAGGAAAGGCTTACTCTGGCTCCTGTGTTTCTAGGCCTGACCTGGGGCTGAACGGCAGGGTGGAATTGGAAACAGTGGGGTGGGTTCAATGGGGCAGAACTGATGACCTCACAGCAGTCGGAAAACTGAGAGGACAGGACTCAAGGCAAGATATAGCCCCCAGGAACACGCCCCAGCAAGCTACTTCTTCCAGCTAGGCCCACCTTCAACTTTCTAACCCCACCAACACCATCCTGTCATGAATCCAGACAGGGATGAACCCACTGATGATGTCAGGGTCAGAGGTGACACAGCAGAAGACACAGCTCAGCACCACCAGCATCAGCCAGAAATGCCCCCCCATCCCTTAAGCACCTCCCCTCAGGTAAAGCTGGACCCTTGACTGTGGGACCCTTCACTGTGCAAAAGAATTTCAGGGCAAGCCAACATCAAGCAGAGTTGGAGTTTAGTAAGAAGCAAGTTTAAAATAGACAAACATAGGGGTTACTAGAGAAATACCCAGGAAAGGATGGGACCCACCAGAGGGGATTGGTGTGGGGCTCTCCAAGGATAACCACAGACATGTATATGGTGTGGATGGCTCTCTCAAAGGTTTGCTAAGAAACTTTCTACCCCCGCATGCCCTCTTTTTCAATACATGAGATTACAAGTGGCTCTAAAGGAAACTTGGGTAGGATCAGGACCTGATAAGATAAAATCATGGGCCACAAGCTGGCTTTTTCTGTAAAGGGAGTTTCTAGTGAGTCCTAGAATGCTGCAGCCTCAGAGCTGGGAAAGGCCTAACACGCTCAGGCCTAAGCGCAGCTCGTCTCTCTTTAACTGTATAAAAGGAATACTGTCCCTATGCCCATAGTCTTCACAGAAAACATTATTGATTAGGTTGCAATAGCTTTTTTTGTTGTTGTTCTTTTTGAGACAGGGTCTCCTGTAGCCCCAGATGGCCTGGAACTCAGTATGTAGACCAGGGTGGCCTTGAACTCACAGAGATCCACCTACCTCTGCCTCCCAAGTGCTGGGACTACAGGCATGTGCCACCATGCCCTGCTGATTGGAATATCTTCTTAAGAATTATTTTTATTTTATGTGTATGAGAGTTTTGCCTGCATGTATATATGTGTACCACATGTGTGCAGTGCCCACAGAATCCAGTAAAGGGCATTGGATCCTCCGAAACTATAGTTACAGGTGGTTGTTGGCTGTCATGTAGGTTCTGGGAACCGAACCCAGGTCCTCTGCAAGAACAGTTGGTGCCCCTAATCCCTGAGCCATCTCTCCAGCCCCATGTTGAAATTTTTGACTCTAAGTCACCACCTTCAACCACACCCCAGGGTGAGGGGTCCCTGTCTTTCCTTGTCCTATCCTGCTTCAACCTCTTTCTTCTTCTAGGACTTTGATGAGCAGGAAAGAAGTCATCAGCACAAACTACAGTCTGAGCTGTTCCACCAGTCTAGACACTGGGCAGGTGAGATCCTCCCAAGGCTCCACAGTGATCTCAGAGCCCAGCCCATGCTGTGATGAGGGCAGCATCCCATCTCCCTCTCCTGTGGTAGAGTCTTCACCATCTGATAGGTTGGGGTTTGTGGCCATGCCTCACTCTGGCACCAAAGTCCATTTTAGTTAAGATACAGGTTCTGCTGCCAGAACAAAATCCAAACTACCAGTGCTTTCCATAGGTTGGAAGCTTCTCTCAACAGCTGACCAAGGGCAGGGGGTCAGGGACATGGCCACCTCCAACTCCATCCTACGGCAGTGTGAGTGGTTCTGACTTCATAGTCCACATTCCTACCAGCAGTCAGAGGGCAGAAGGGAAGGGACAGTCTATGGTTTTGTAAGGATTTGACCTAGTCAGAACATAATGGCATACCCTTAGCTGATTACAGAGGAGTATGGGAAATGTATCCTGTAGTCCATGGTCCTGTGCCCAGGTAAGAACCAGACATTCCAGACTGGAGATCATCTGGGACTAAGTCAGCTTTCCATAGAGAGGAGCAGAAGCCTGGGAGGGTCCTAAGTCACCCCATATGATGCAGTTAGCAGAAGAGATACAATCCCAAGGTCTGCAAATATGACTGTCCCTCAGGGTCAGGAACAGACCATGTGAGCCTTGATCTCAGGAAGGTTGAGGCTTAGGAAGTGACCACACAGGCCTGTGGGTGCCACCATGGTTGTCAAATTTATTTATCTATCTATCTGTGTAACTATCTACTTATTTGGGGTGTACATGTAGACGTCAAAGAACAACTTGTGAGAATCGGCTCTATCCTTCCATCATGTGGGTTCTGGGGATCAAATTCAGGTGGGCAGGCTTGGTGGCAAGTGCCTTTACCCACTGAGCCACTTTCCCATCTCACCGCCTTTCCAATATGGTTTCTATATGATTTGATGTGGTTTCTATGTGATCATCCACAGGTGCAGTGTTGGAAACTTGGTCCTTTGAGTGGTGATTTGGGGAGGTGGGGAGGTCCCTCCTCATGGGTCATTGAGGGCGCTGCTCTCAGAAGGAATTTGTAACTCTTGTGGGACCCTTAATGAGTTCTTGCAAGGTTAGTGCAAATGCAGCAAGCCTGATGCCCTCCCTCCACCTCCTCTGTCACCACCTCCTAAGGATTTGTTTATTTCTCATTCCTCTGTGCCATCCCTCCAAGGTGAGACCCATTATGATGTGACACAGCCAGGAAGGCCCTCAGTAGAGGTCAGATCCATGGTCTTTCAGCCTCCAAAACTGCCAATTAAATTAACCTCTTTTCTTCATAAAGTTACACTACCCCAGGAGTTTTGGGACAGTAATGGGCTAATACAAATATTTTGGGAAAATGGCCTACAACTTTGTTTCTCAAAGTGTGTTCCACAGAACCCTTTCTGACTTAGTCAGGGGTGTGTGGAGGCCAGGGGACTGCATGAATTTTTCATGCACACCCCAGTCTGACAATCCCTGGTTTGGAATATTTGCAAGGTATTGGGGATGTGGTTTCCTGTGTCCACGAGGGACCAGGTTGGGGTAAATGACGTCTGTCTTTTCTGCCAGGGGACTCTGGGTTTAAACTCGAGTTCTGCCCTTTTCCAGCCTTGAAGCGTCTGGAGGGGACACTTCAGCTGTAACCGTGGTCTTTTCTCCTGTAACACAGATGTGAGAATGCCCACTCACCTATCCTCTGTCCATTCTGCAAATCTGGCCTGATACTGAGTGTCACCACAGGCAGCCAACAGAATGAACTTGGGCCTGTGGCACTTAGAGCACAATGTGCGACAGTGGATGACAGGTGAACAGAGGGCTTCGAGGTGTGTCTGAAAAAAGCCAGCTGACTAACAGATGGTTTGTCATGGAGTGACAAGTGCATAAAAGCTTCAGTTGGTAGAGTTCCTACCTAGCATGCGCAAAGCCCTTAGTTCCATGGTGGTGCATGCCTGAAATCCTAGCACTTGGGAGGTAGAAGCAGGAGGATCAGGAAGTCAAGGACAGCCTGGGCTACATATAAAGTTCAAGGACAGCCTGGGCTACATGAGACCCTGTCTTAAACAAACAAACAAACAAACAAACATGGACAAATTCCATGTCATATTGCATATAGTGTCCATCCAACCATTCATTAGCCCACCCCTCTTCAGATGGAATGCATGATGTTCCCACCCCTCCCCACCTACTTCCTGGGCACCATTGGTAACCAGGTCAGTTATACTTTTACCTTCTTGGGGCCCAGCACGAGGCAAGGCCCCCAGCCCCTCACACTGAACTAGGAAACGCCTCCCCCCCCCCAGCCATTGTCCCTTCCCTGTGGCTGGCCTGATATTCTTTCTCCCATGTGTTCAGAGCCCTGGTAGGGGGCAGGTGTGTGGGGTCCCGAGTTTCTTCCTGTCAGCTCTCCATCTCTCTGACCCAGCTGCACTGGCCTGGCCGCAGAGCCCACCCATTTTCCCGGTGGCCTCCCATGCCACCAGGCTGTTCAGAGAGCAGATCTGACTCCATCACGTACAAGTAAGCGTGAAGCACAACCTCGAACTCAGTTCCCACCATGGCGTCTGCATGTCTACTGGCTCACCAAGCATGCTGGCCTTTCCACGGTCTTGGGTCTCGTCCCCCACGTGGGAGGCAGGTGACTGGCACAGTTTCTGCCATTCCTCTCAGCTCTGAAACTGAACGGGGCTCGATCTGTGGGATCTGTCCCTGGTTGGTTCTTTCCGAAGCCTGCATCAACTCATAGTGCTTTGGTCTCGCTCCGTGCTTCTCACTTCTCTCCAACTTCTGCCTCTTCTTCCACAGGCCGCCTTCAGGGTGGGTTCACTGCTTACCCTCCGTTTACATGTCCTTTTGTAAAACACAACTCTCTCTCCTCTCTCTCCTCTCTCTCTCTCCCCTCCCTCTCCTCTCTCTCCCCTCTCTCCCCTCTTTCTCCTCTCTCTCTCCCTCTTTCTCTCTCTCTTTCTCCTCTCTCTCTCCTCTCTCTGTTTCTATCCCAGCCCTGGGTCCCTGCCATCCATCCATATTGCTACATACATCTGGCATGCCGCTTCTGATAGCTCTGAGCCCACAGTGGACATGCCTCGGACACCAACATCTAGCACCTGCCACGTGCGAGACTGCCAGTAAATGCTCAAACTTGAACTGCCAGGCTTAAAGCTCACAGTGTTCCCGGCAGCTCAGTTTTTGTCCCCATTCTTTGAGGAGAAATTGAGACAGAGGAGGTCAGACAACTCTCCCAAGATAAACCAGCTATGGATTGGCAAGGCATGAGTTTGAATCAAAACCTGATACCAATCTCTTCTTCTTATATCGCTTGGTAAAATGAGCCCATGTAGGCCCTCAGATCCAGCATTCTAGGGCTGGCCATGCTCAGCAACAGAATCACTGTGTTAATAATGCTGTGGCTCATCACATACCACCTGCTTTCCAGGGGGCTTGGCATAGCTGTCAGATACAGTGCTGCACAGGAAACACACTATGCAGATGCCAGGAGCATCATCCCTCTAGAGTGCACTGTCAATAACATCCCCTGGAGGTGTTCAGTGTGATGACAAGAATCCTCTAAGACTTGAATCTCGATTCCCTTTACATAGCTGGGAAAAGTGAGGCCTCAGAGAAGTTATGCAATCTGCAAAGTACAGCCAGCGGGTCATGGAGCTGCAGAGTTACACCACCTCTGTCTGTCTGTGCTTCAATAAATGGGATAATGAAGTCGAGTGTGACTCAGTTTACCTGAGGCCAGGCACCCCAGTGGAGATGCCATCAAACAGTTTAACATCTCTAGGGGCCAGGCACCAGACACAGGGGCTCTAGGAGTTCTCACACTCTCCCTCTCCACCCTACCCTCATCCTTCTGAGCCAAGGGTTCACCTTCCCCTCATCCCACTGCATCATGGGTGTGGCCCCCATCCAACCTGCCAGGTGGCTGTCAAAGTCATCAGAGTGGATGGGCACAGAGCGGCAGTAATTGGATGGGAGCTCAGAAGGACTCTGGGTTCCTTCCCCACATGAAGATAGCTTCAAAGAAAAGCTGTTATTACAGACAGTAGAACATTTCTCCACAGCTATTCCCCCAGCCCATCACAGCCAAATCATGGAGCTTTAGTTTCTATATATCTGACGTGCATAGCGCACATGTATTTCAAGTGTATTTGACAGAATATAAAATTGAGGTGAAATATTGCAAAATTGGCCAATCCTTGTACATTTTAAATGTATTTCCTTTATTTGTTACACTTATTTTACATATCTATACAATCTGTCTTTGGAACCGGAGAAGGAGTAAGTGATTCTCCACAGCAAAGAGGCTGGGGGGGCGGGTACCCAGCATCTCTGAGTTCTGACTCCAGTGAGAAATGGTTACTCGTGCCCATCTCCTCCAGTGGCCATACCTCCAGAGGCCTGAGTCAGTGGTTGTCCCAAAATTCTTAGCCTGCCCCTCCTGGTGGGGCCTGGGCACCAGTGTTCTCTAATGATGCCAACATCTTTGTGCATATGTGAGTGTGTGTGTGTACATGTGTGTTCATTCATGTATGCACATATGGAGGTCAGAGGTCAGTGTCAGCTGTCTGCTACTTCTCCCCAGCTTATTTTTTGAGATAGGGCCTCTTGCTGAACCTAGAGTTCACCATTTCAGGTAGGCTAGCTGGCCAAGGAGCCCCTGGAATCTGCCTGCTTCTGCCCCCTACCTCACTACCTCACAACACTATCCCCAATGCTAGCTCTAGCTGCATGCCAACATGCCTAGATTTTACAAGGGTGCTGGGGATGCAAACTCAGGTCCTCATGCATTTTACCTACTGAACCACCTTCCAGGTGCCTAAAGTTGGGGTTCTTAACCTGGGGTTCGAGAGTAAGCTTTAGGAGTAAGCAAAATATCTTAGTAAAGTGCTTGCCCCACAAGCATGATGACCTAAGTTTGGATCTCCTAAACTCACATAAAAATCCAGGCATGGAGGCACACGTCTGTAACCCCAGCACTGGGGAGCAGAGGCAGGCAGATCTCAGGGGCCCTCTGGACAACCAGCCTAGTCAATCAGTGAGCTCCAGGTTCAGTGAGACCCTGTCTCAGGAAAAAGAGGAGAGACTGAGGAAGACACCTAGCACCAACCACTGGCCTCCACATGCATACACACACATGCAAACCCACATATCCCAGTGAGCCTACCCACACACAAGGAGTAGACTTTAGGGATTCCCTTGAAATGATAAGGTGGAAACGGTCTCCAGGAGCACGTGGATTGTGTACTGCTAAGAGGTTCCCCCTTGGCTGACTTTCCTGGCTCCCTGCCTCCACCACCTGGCACAGGGGAGCCCAGGGTCACAGCTGCATCTGCAAAGTCAATCTCCTGTTCTTTGATATTAGACCTGTTGCTCTCAGGGGAAAGTCTGGAGGCTGGATGTGAATGGATCACCCATTGGGGACTCAGAAGCTTTCCCATGGGAAATCATTGAAGAAAGTTCACCACTTTTGTTCACACCTAACATATGGGCTGGAGGGGGGCTTGGAGCCCAAGACACAGGAGAGAGTGTTGGAGCCCAGCACCAAAGGCCCCTGGTCCATCCATCTTATCACCATCGTTTTTCCCTGAAGACCCTCATAGGCCAACATCTTGAAAACCATCCATGATGGGCGAGGCTCTGACCCACAGTCCAGCTTGATTGCAACCCACACCAAAAATGGTACATTGGCTGCTTGTTCCCGTCACAGAGCTCGGTTGCATTTTATTTACCCTCGAATACTCTGAGCCTGGCTTGATACATATAAGTCTTCAAGAATATAGGTGGGTGGATGGATGGATGAGGGAACAGGTGGATAGATGGGGTGGATGGATGGATGGTTTGGTAGGAGTATGGCTAGATGGATGGATGGAAGGATGGATAGATGGATGGATGGGCAGATGGATGGATGGATGGATAGATGGATGAATGGATAGATGGGTGAATGGATAGATAAATGGATGAATGGATAGATGGGTGAATGGATAGTTGGATGAATGAATAGATGGATGGATGGATAGATGGATGGATGGATGGATGGATAGATGGATGAATGGATAGATAGATGGATGAATGGGTAGATGGATGGATGGATAGATAGATAGATGGATGGAAGGATGGATAGATAGATTAATGGTAGATGGATGGAAGGATGGATAGATGTATGGATAGATGGATTAATGGATATATAGATGGATGAATGGATAGATAGATGGATGGAAGGATGGATAGATGGATGGATGGATAGATAGATGGGTGAATGGATAGACAGATGGATGAATGGATAGATATATGATAGATAGATAGATAGATAGATGGATGGATGGATGGATGGATAGATGGATGAATGGATAGATAAATAGATGGATAGCATGTAGGTGAATGGGCGGGTGGATGGGTGAGTGGCAGGATGAATGACGGGTGGGTGAGTAGATGGATGAATGCCTTATAAACAGGTTTCTGAGCACAGAGCCTGGGTTTATGTCCCGCCCCAGAAAAGTGCCATCCATAAAAGTCTCATTAATATCTCAAACAATGGAGAGACTGAATTAGCTGTGCCCCTCCCTCCATTAAGACTGAATGCCCCTCAGGGACACAGTGAGGGCTAATGCATCTCCCCAGAGCTCTCTTCAGCTTCTGGCCAGCGAGAGCCCATTAGGGAACAAGAGAAGCTATTGATCCCTGAAGAAAGATGCCAGGCTTCCATGGCAGGCACTTCCTGGGACCAGTAGAGGAGGAAAAGAGGCAAGACCCTTCTCCCTGTTGTCGGAGATGCAGGAGGTCCCCAGGTCAGCTGAGATGCACTATGGTCCTCTACATTATCTAGCCCCAGAAATTGCCAAGCAGGATGTGTAGAAAGAGCAGCCTCCCCAAACTTCTTGCTGTAAACAAACCATGAGACAAGTCCACACTCTCTCCTGCCCTGTGCCCTCTGCAGCACAAGCATACTAGTCTGGTCTGCAGGAGAAGAGAGCAGAGACCAACCAGCCCTGGGCCCCTCACCAAAGCCAGCTAAAATCAGCAAAGCTGCCCAGCTGGCCTTCACCTGGAGGCACCCTCCCCCAGATCCATGCACTTCAGAAAACCTGCTGGCCATGGGATACTTGTTATGCAGCCTTACCGCAGCAATGGGCAGTTGATACCTGACTTTGCACCCACAACCTCCTCTCCTTCCTCACCTACCCTCCATCCACAGGCCTCAACCAGGACCTCCAGATTTCCATCCTTCTTTTGTTTCTGGTTTTTGTTTGTTTTGCTTAGATAGTATTTAAAAAAGAGGGACTTGAGGTTTGGGGGGGAAATGTAAGAGTCAGAGGAAGGGGTGGAATGTTAACTGGAAGTGTCCTTCAACCACTATGCCCATAAGCTAGTCACACCTCCATCCCATGCTCGTCAAGGGTTACCCCTCCCACCCAACCAGATGACCTTAGCTGCATGTCAGGGAGGGGCTAAGAATATATAAGCTGAGAACGCCATGAGGCACCTCTCTTGCCATTTTGTGCGGCTATCGGGAAGTCACAGGATATATATTTGAGTGTGGACTTTCCAGTGTAGCCATCAATGGGGGGAGGGAGGCACCCACTCTTCTGTAAATAAACCCCTACCCTATGCTCTGTTAGCAAGCCTAATAAATTCGTTAGGACTTTCCAAAAAGAGACCAGAGCTAATGGAAACCGTCATTAGTCCACCAAAGTTGACCCCATGTTGCCAAATCCTTTGGTCTTTGATTTCTTATTCCTATCCCCCCCTTAAACTTCACTGTATGTATATATATTTTTATGCAACCTGCTTCAAGTTATTCCTGGAAAAATGTGCTAAAAATTGTCTCTCTTACCTTCTTTTGAATTGTTGGCCAGGGTGGCCAAAGGGACTCCTAGATAGTAACCCAGCATAGAACTGGGAAAATGAACAGCAGACCCCAATCTTA